>NC_133125.1:162886163-162997732 GCF_048418815.1 Hemitrygon akajei
TATTAGCGATAGAACCATTAGCTGAATTAATTAGAACCGATCCAGATATTGTGGGCTTCAGAGTTAACCAGGAGGAATATAAGATTAATTTATTTGCTGATGATGTTCTGACCAAAGCAACTGCCACACTCATTTCCTCCTTCTTTTGTGCCAGTTGAATTATGCTAAGTAATCGAGTTACATTATCTGCCTATTGTCTATTTTTAATAAAGCCTGTTTGATCCATATGTATTAATTTTGGTAAATATTTAGATAATCTATTAGATAAAAGATTTTTCTAATATTTTATAATCCATATTCAACAAAGAGATAGGCCTATATGATGTTGGTTTTAAAGGATCTCTATCTTCCTTAGGTAATAAAATTCTTTACTTATTTTGGATAAGGGACTTTGTCACAGTTTTAGCTTTTATATTCCTAAGTGGTACTGCCTCTGGAAACCTAGACGAAGTACACATGATAGTCAACAAATACAGATAACCAGTTTTTGTCTTTGGTAATGGACCAACACAATCTACAATAACTTTAGAAAATGGTTCACCAAATGCTGGAAGAGGTTGTAATGGAGCTACTGGTGTAACTTGATTTGGTTTACCTACAATTTGACATGTATGGCACGTTTTACAAAACATCACCACATCTTTTCTTAGACCAGGCCAGTAAAAATGTTTTAAAATCTTGTCCACAGTTTTCCTTACCCCTTGATGTCCACCTAAAGGCACACTATGAGCTAAAGTCAAAATCTCATTTTGATAAACTTTAGGGACAACTACCTGGTAAACAACATTCCATTCCTCACTTGCAGGAATTGTAGGTGATCTCCACTTCCTCATCAACACTCCTTTTTCCAAGTAATATCCTACTGACACCTTCTCAATTTCACTACCTAGTAAAGCTTGTTCTCTCAATTTTATAATCTCAGGATCTCTATTCTGCTCTGCTATCATCTCCTTCCGAGACAGAGATAAATCTTCATAGTCAGACTTACTCCCAGAATCTTGTTCAAACAACGAAGGTAAGAAAGTCTCTGACACATCCTCAAAACTCGAATCCTGAGTTGAACAGTCATGAGTAACAACCTTATTCTGCACATCAATCTTTTTAGCCATAGCTCTAGTCACAACACAGGAAGAATCTGTGTTAGAATTCATCTCTGGTTCCTCTGACTCCATTGTCAAATGCACTTCAGGAAAAACTTGTCCACCTGCCAAATCATTACCTAACAATAAAGAAATACCCTTCACAGGTAAGCTATGCTGTAATCCTACTTTAACAAATCCTGTAACTAACCCTGACTTTAAATTTACTTTATGCAAATGTACAGGCATAAAATCACTCCCAACACCTCTTATGTAATTTACCTCACCAGTATCAGACTCTTCATTAAACTTCAATACACTGTCTAACATCAGTGATTGAGAAGCTCCAGTATCCCTAAGGATTTTTATTGGCACCAGAGTAGATCCTTCTTTCAAGGATACAAACCCTTCAGTTATAAAATGATCATATCCCTTTTTAACTTGGTCAGACTCTAACAAAACCTCATTTGTGTTTATCAAACCCTGTAAATTTACAGGTGCTTCAGTATGTTGCACACAAGCATCTGGAACTGCTTCCTTCTCTTTCTTTTTCAATCTGAAACAGTTAGCTAGTACATGGCCAGGTTTCTTACAATAGTTACAAATAAGACCAAACTGTCTTTCCTTCACAGGTTTTCCTTCCTCCTTACCTTTCGCATTAACTTCTGATTTAATTTCTGATTTACCTTGAGTCTCCGTGTTATTTTTCCTCTTAAAAATTCTGCCCTGAGGAAATTTATTCTTATGGATTAAAACATACTCATCAGCTAATCTAGCACAGTCCTGCAATTTATCAGTATCCCTCTCATTTAAGTAAGTCCTTACTTCAACAGGAATGCTTCTTTTAAATCCCTGCATTAAAATCGGCTCATAGTCCTCATTTACATTTTTAGAAGAAACCCATCTCTCAAAACACACAGCTTTATCATAGGCAAATTCCACATAAGTTCTTTCCACAGACTTCTTCAAACTTCTGAATCTTTCTCTATATGCTTCTGGGACTAATTCGTATGATTTTAGAATATGCATTTCACAATATCATAATCAAGTGCTTGCGCAGCAGTTAAAGCTGTGTAAGCTTGTTGTGCTTTACCTTTAATTACACTCTGTAACAACACTGACCATTTATCTTTCGGCCACTCTGACATCCGAGCAATAGTTTCAAAATGTTGGAAATATCTTTTCACTTTTGTTACACTAAATGGAGGGACCAATTTAATTTCTTGACTAGCAACAAATGGCTTTTTAGAACCAGAAGACTGATTCCCAGACCTTAATTCCGTCATTGCATATTCAAATTCCCTTTTTTACTGATCAGCTTCTAACCTACAACGCTCCAATTCTGCTTTACTTTGTTCCAACTTCATTTGTTCGATTTGCAACTGCATCTCTATATTACTTATAGGAAATTACTCTAAAATAGATTCATCAAAAACACCCGAATCCACATAGTGTGACGCGATTTTTCTCTGTATTACAGCCTTTGATGCAGTCATCAAAATACCTTTAAGTTGCAATCTACTAGCTATCTCAGACACCTCAGTTTTTTCGCCTTCGCTAACAACTCCGCGCCTGGCGAAACCAGAAACTCATCAATATTCATTGTTGCCGAAAACCACTCACAAGCCAATCAAACAAAAGAATCGAGTATTCCCCGTTTCCAAAACACCGACTCAAAATTTAACAAGCATTTAAACTCAAATGATCCAATCCGGACGCAGCCCCCATATTTATGTTACGGATTCAGGCAACAATAAATATATGAGTTAGGCAGGGGTTTTTATAATAAACAACATGTTTATTAAACACTGAAAACAAACCCCCCAAAAGTAAACAAATCACTAATGTAACCGGAAATCAGCTGCTGTGCGGCAGCTTGAACAGTTCTTAAAGCAATGAAGCTTAAACAGTTCTTAAAGCGATGTTGCAAAAACAGTTCGTCAAAGTAGTATTGCCAAAAGTTCAAAATGCTCACAGTCCGTTTAAGGCAGAGACTTTCTTAAGACGATTTAAATTCTCTTTCACGTCGTGTTGCTTCGGTTCCGAAATCGAACTTTTCCCACGAAGAATTTACGTAGATTGACAAATGGAACGGCTTAAAGGCACTGACCTTTCCTTTACAACACTGTTCTCAATCCTTTCTGCTATTTCACAGGGATTAACACGAGAACAGTCAACAAATTCCTTCCGAATAAGGATCAAACAAGGTCAAACCTGTTTCACCGTCGAAATTGATTCTCCTCGATCTTTAACTCCCGAACTCCGATCTTCACTCTCCACTGATTCTCAACTAGCAGTATTGTAAAGAAACTGTTGGCAATGACCTTTTAAACTTTAGGCATTAGATAAAACTTCATCTTTCAACTAAACAGTGTCATAATATTAAATCACGCAGTGGCATGAAGTCAACATGGCAAATCCAGCCACGAACTGCCCCTCCTCACAGGGAGGGGTCCTCCTTTTATACCCTGTAAAAAAAACCTGTCACGTGACCTCTACTGGTGGGAAAATGACGTCACTCCACCATCACAAGACCATTACCTCAAGTCCAGTATAGCTTCAATCCCAGTCACGTGACAAGGGTACCACTGTCACATGTCACGAGCACGTAACACCTTGACTCATGAAGCTAGGATCATTTTGCTTCTTCGCCTCCTTGAACAGAAACCTAGTGAAATACTTAAAGGGAGAAAATCGACCACCGTTCTCTTCCTTGTACTCTGAGCCAACAGACACCTGCCTTTCCTGCAGCCCAAATGGAAGTTTGTCCATGATTGGTGCAATTCCTTATGAAGTATCTAGATATGACAGGCCAGTTAAATAGCCATCTTCTTTAACACCTTCGATCTCCATGAGTAAATCTCCAAGTTCTCTTAATTTAGTGTGGTCCTTAGCTGACACCCTAGGAAAATTTTCCAGCTAGTGAAATAGTGCCATTTCAATAATTTCAGGGGCCGCATAGCACTCCCGAAGTCTCTCCCATGCTTTGCGTAAGGCTAGCTTGGGGTTGTTGATGTACACTGAACGTATGCATCTCACCTGTTCACATCATTCTTTTCCCAGCCATTTTCTCATAAGATCCAACTCTTGGGTTGCTTCGAGCTGGACTCTGCCAGTTGCGTTGTCAAATGAGGAGTACCATGCACAGTAATTTTCAAGCTTATCGTCAAACTGGTATAGTCCTTAAGTGATGAGATCTCGTCATGCTAAATACAGTGCCAAGGGTTCAACTGCCAGTGGCATGCTGGCTCCGGGAATATGACTGAGCGTATATGTTCTTTATGAGATTTGCTGTTCTGACTTCAGCCTTTGCCTCTTCTCTCACCAAATCTGGTAAGTTTGGTGTTGAAAAGTATTTGTCGTCAGCCCTTTCATTCTTGAGTTCGTCGCAAAGTTGCAAGGGTAAATTATCTTCCTCAGATGGATGCGATGCAATTGGACTTATCTTTGACTACTCATAAAATGGGACATTAGCAAATAAGTATGGAGAGGAAGAACGAATCTTCGGGTCCATTTGAGATTGGACATATTCGCTAGTGTGTTCCAATCTGGTCCTTTCTGAAGTAGATTTCACTTCATCTAGAACGTGCATTTCTTCAGTGCTTTCTAATATTTCTGCTTCCAGCATGGCAGCATCGGCTATTCGGCGGAGCGCCAGCAGATCTAACTCTATTTCTATTCTTACCTTTTCCAACTGGTTTTCGGCTTCTCTGACAGCCTTTTCCCTTTGGTTTTCGGTTTCTCTGGCAGCCTTTTCCATTTTCAATTTTGCTTCCTGTTCAGCATACTACACTCACACCTTGGCGGTTTCTGCTTTAGCACTTGCATGGGCAGCCTGCCTTATTTGCTGATGCTCTACTGCTCCTGGCTTGATTGCGTGGCCATCATACTATTTGTAGAAACACCTGGTAATGCGGCCTTTTCACTATAGTGTTCTCGTGCAGGTGTAGGAACTCTGAACTAAACACCGAGATAAACCGTAGTCAATGAGGCAGGATCACAGTAAGATTATCCATTTACTGTTCACTCTTCCACATTAACGTATGGTGAAAATTGTTGATAAAACAATACAAAATATATACAGTATTTGTTTCTTTCTTGGCATCACATTTACATCATAAATACAACAAACTATATTACATTAAAGTCTCATTAAAGTACAGAATCTATCTATGCCATCATACAGAATCATACAGTCAGAATCTACCTACACCATCAACTGGCTTTAAATACACTTCACACAAGCTATTCAGTAACGCTTTCAATAGCACAAGAAAATAAACTTTATCAACTGTCATTACTTTTAACAGAATCAGCGTTAACATTTTTACTTCAACATATCGATTGTCTTATGAACTTACGGCATTGCTTCTATGATGTTTCTTAGTGCGTAGAATGAAAACTTTTCTCGCGCTGATCCTGCACACACAAGACCCCGTCTTTCCATTTTTCCATACGGGTATTTACCCACAAGACGCGGCGAAACCAGGTTGACGTCATTGCATGCCGCGATACAACACAGACAATGACCCTTAATCTTTGTGCTTTTTATTAATGACCTGGATGAGGAAGTGGAGGAATGGGTTCATAAATTTGCTGATGATTCAAAGGTTGGGGGTACTGTGGATAGTGTGGGGGGCTGTTAGAGGTTACAACGGGACATTGATAGGATGCAAAACTGGGCTGAGAAGTGGCAGATGGAGTTCAACCCAGATAAATGTGAGGTGGTTCATATTGGTAGGTCAAATATGATTGCAGGATATAGTATTAATAGTAAGGCATGGCATTGTGGAGGTTCAGAGGGATTTTGGGGTCTGAGTCCATAGGACGCCTAAAGCTGTTGTGCAGGTTGACTGTATGGTTAAGAAGGCATACGGTACATTGCTCTTTATCAATCGTGTATCTGAGTTTAAGAGTTGAAAGGTAATGCTGCAGCTATATAGGACCCTGGTCAGACCCCACTTGGAGTACTTTGCTCAATACTGGTCGCCTCCCTACAGGAAGGATATGGAAACCATAGAAAAGGTTCAGAGGAGATTTAAAAGGATGTTGCCTAGATTGGGGAGCATGCCTTATGAGAATAGGTTGAGTGAACTCGGCCTATTCTCCTTGGAGTGACAGAGGATGAGAGGTGACCTGATAGAGGTGTATAAGATGATGAGAGGCATTGGTCATGTGGATAGTCAGAGGCTTTTTTTCCAGGGCTAAAATAGCTCACATGAGAGGGTACAGTTTTAAGGTGCTTGGAACTTGGTATCAGAGGAGATGTCAGGGGTAAGTATCTTATGCAGAGAGTACTAAGTGCACGAAATGGTCTGCCGGCGACTGCGGTGGAAACGGATACAATTGGGTCTTTTAAGAGACTCCTGGAGGTACATGAAGCTTAGAAAAATACAGGGCTATGTTAACCCCAGTTAATTTCTAAGGTAGGACATGTTCAGCATAGCATTGTAGGATGAAGTGCGTGTACTGTGCTGTAGGTTTTCTATGTCTCTATGATGGCTGCTTTACTGGGGCAGTGAGCAGTGTGGACAGGGTCCATGAAGGGGAGGGCTGATGTCCATAATGTGCAGAGCTGTGCCCGTAACCGTGCTGTTTCTTGCGGTCACGTGCAGAGCAGTTGCCTGTCCAAGGAGTCTTACTGAAATGTAAAAGAAACAGACAGAGTGGATTTGAAGCGGATATTTTCTCTGGCTGAAAACAGTCTAAAAATTACCTTCAAAGTAACCGGCTGGTCATTCTGGATAGAATAGAAATCTTTCTGTTGCCAGGCAGTGAATCTGGAGTTCTCTACCCAAAGTAACCATGGAGATGGTTGCTCAGAAACACAAGGCAAAGTCAATGGGTTTCGAATTGAGCTGTTTGGAGAAAGAGGGGCATAGACTTAAGATCACCTCACATTAAATGACCACCTCAGCTTTTCATCTCTCATGTTTTTACGTATATTCTTGACTAATCTTATTTAAAAAAGTAACTTATCCATCAAATTTACACTAAACATAATCAGGATATGTTTTTCTCTATATTCATTTTTTCATCCGTTAAATACCTTCTCTTATATTGCATCAGCCACACTCCTATTTGACGTGTTTGTTACACAGTATCCAGTGGTGAAAAGTCCGCAGATTGTGATCCTTCTCAAAAGAGCCTTTGGAGTGGCTGCAACTGTCTGGCCTCTTTTCAATCCTGATGTTTTTGTGATCCAAAGTTTCTTCAGAAGTCTAGAAAATGGCTGAAAATGTGTGGCTTAGTATTATTTTCTTAATTGTCACAAGAGCAAAGATTAGAAAGAAAGAAGCATGATGAGAGACAAAGGAAAGAGAGAAAAGGCTAAAAGTCGCGTGGTCTCCTTATACCAGAGCTACCGATAACAGAAATGCTATTCATAGCATTAACCAATTAAATAGCCAGATTCAAGTAAAATTTGTAGAAACAACACACACAAAATGCTGGTGGAACACAGCAGGCCAGGCAGCATCTATAGGGAGAAACACTGTCGATGTTTCGGTCTGAGACCCTTCGTCAGGACTAACAGAAAGTAAAGATACTAAGAGGTTTGGAAGTAGGAGGGAGAGGGGGAAATGCGAAATGATAGGAGAAGACCGGAGGGGGTGGGATGAAGCTAAGAGCTGGAAAGGTGATTGGCAAAAATGATACAGAGCTGGAGAAGGGAAAGGATCATGGGACGGGAGGCCTCGGGAGAAAGAAAGGAGGAGGGGAGCACCAGAGGGAGATGGTGAACAGGCCGAGTGATGGGCATTAATGGAAGTTAATGGAAGTTAGAGAAGTCAATGTTCATGCCATTAGGTTGGAGGCTACCCAGCCAGTATATAAGGTGTTGTTCGTCCAACCTGAGTTTGGATTCATTTTGACAGTAGAGGAGGCCATGGATAGACATACCAGAGTAGGAATGGGACGTGGAATTAAAATGTGTGGCCACTTGGAGATCCTGCTTTTTCTGGCAGACACAGCATAGGTGTTCAGCGAAATGGTCTCCCAGTCTGTGTCAGGTCTCACCAATATATAAAAGGCCACACCGGGAGCACCGGACGCAGTATACCACACCAGCCGACTCACAGGTGAAGTGTTGCCTCACCTGGAAGGACTCTCTGGGGCCCTGAATGGTGGTGAGGGACGAAGTGTAAGGGGAGGTGTAGCACTTGTTCCGTTTACTAGGATAAGTGACAGGAGGTAGATCAGTGGGAAGGGATGGGGGGGACGAATGGACAAGAGAGTCGTGTAGGGAGCGATCCCTGCGAAAAGCAGAAAGGGGGGGGGAGGGAAAGATGTGCTTGGTGGTAGGATCCCGTTGGAGGTGGCAGAAGTTACGGAGAATTATACGTTGGACCTGGAGGCTGGTGGGGTGGTAGGTGAGGACAAGGGGAACCCTATCCCGAGTGGGGTGGCGGGCAGATGAGGTGAGGGCAGATATGCGTGAAATGGGAGAGATGCGTTTGAGAGCAGAGTTGATGGTGGAAGAAGGGAAGCCCCTTTGTTTAAAAAAGGAAGACATCTCCTTTGTCCTGGAATGAAAAGCCTCATCCTGAGAGCAGATGCGGCAGAGACAGAGGAATTGTGAGAACAGGATAGCATATTTGCAAGAGACAGGGTGGGAAGAGGAATAGTCCAGTTCAGTAGATAAGCCGTCTCCAGAGATGGAGACAGAAAGATCAAGAAAGGGGAGGGAGGTTTTGGAAATGGACCAGGTAAATTTGAGGGCAGGGTGAAAGTTGGAGGCAAAGTTAAGGAAGTCAACGAGCTCAGCATGCGTGCACGAGGCAGCACCAATGCAGTCGTTGATGTAGCAAAGGAAAAGAATCAGAATCAGAATCCTTTATTATCGCCAAGTACGAGGACACATACAGGGAATTTGATGCCGGTTTCCCTGAGCTCTCTCTGTACTGAATTAAAAGCAAACAAAACAATAGTGCAAATAATCATAAACTATATACAACGAGGTCCACCTCATTGAATGTACAGGTGGACATGATTTATAATAGACTAAAATTCAAGTGTTCATAAAACTGATGGCATACGGAAAGAAACTGTTCTTGTACCTATTTGCCCTGACATACAGTGATCTAAAGCGCCTACCAGAAGGAAAAAATTGGAACAGGTGATGTCCAGGGTGTGATGGGTCTACAATAATGCTGCTTGCTCGCTTCCTGACTCTAGATGCATATAAGTCCTGGATCAAGGGCAGCTTCACACCAATAATCCTTTCTGCAGCCCTGACGGTTCTTTGGAGTCTATTCTTGGCTTGTTTGGTAGCTGATCCAAATCAGACAGTGATGGACGAACAGAGAACAGATTGGATTATTCCTGAGTAGAATTGAATCAGCATCTCCTGAGGCAGGTTGTACTTCCTGAGTTGACGTAGGAAATACAACTTCTGCTGAGCCTTTTTGATAAGAGTGTCCGGGTTGTGTGTCCACTTCAGGTCTTGGGAGATTGTGACACCCAGAAATCTGAAGGTCTCCACAGCAGACACAATACTGGTGAGTATAGTGAGTGGGGAGAGTATTGGGGGGCTCCTCCTGAAGCCCACTGTCATCTCCACAGTCATGAGCATATTTAGCTCAGATTGTTCTGACCACACCAGAGGGCCAGCCGTTCCACCTCCTGTCTGTATGCAGACTCATCACCGTCTTGGATAAGGCCAATGACAGTTGTGTCGTCTGCAAACTTCAGGAGTTTAACAGCTGGATCCTGTGAGGTGCAGTCGTTAGTGTGAAGGGAGAAGAGCAGTGGGGAGAGCACACATCCCCGGGGGGCACCGGTACTGATTGTCCGGGTGCTAGAGATGATGCTCCCCAGTCTCACTTGCTGCACCCTGTCAGTTAGGAAGTTTATGATCCACTGACAGATGGCGGGGCAGACAGTAAGCTGGGTGTGTTTGGAGTGCAGGGTTTCTGGGACGACGTGCGAGGAAGCAGAAGCGAGGCAAACGGGCAGCGGTCCGTGCCAGGCTAAAAGCAAACCCTAGCCGGCCGGCTCTCCCGTCCATTCTGCTCTCCAATGTCCGCTTCCTGGACAATAAAATGGACTACATCCGACTCCAACGTAATACTCGACGGGAGCACAGAGTTTGCTCCGTGTTTGTTTTCACAGAGACATGGCTCACTGATGGGATTTCGGATGCTGCCATCCAGCTAGACGGGCTAGCTTTGTTTCGTTCGGACAGAGATGCAGCTGTCTCCGGTAAGACTCGCGGTGGCGGTGTCTGTGTTCATATCGACACGGAATGGTGTAAGAACTCTGTGCTGGTTTCCAGACACTGCTCATCGTTAGTGGAGTTTGTGGCAGTTCGATGCAGACCATTTTATTTGCCACGGGAATTCACCTCTGTCCTTATATTTGGTGTCTACATTCCCCCCTGCGCTAATGCTAAGGAGACGCTCTGTGAACTGTACGGGGCTATTAGCGAACAGCAGAACACACACCCTGATGGACTGTTTATTGTCGCCGGTGATTTTAACCACACGAACCTTAAGTCAGTGCTCCCCAAATTCCATCAGTATGTGGACTTCGCAACGAGGGGGGAGAACGTGTTGGATCTGGTTTACACAAACATTCCCTACATGTACCGGGCAGAGCCCCGCCCCCACCTCGGGTACTCAGACCACATCTCTGTTATGCTAATCCCAGCATACAGACCGCTCGTCAGGCGCTCCAGACCAGTTCAGAAGCAGGTGAAAACCTGGCCAGCAGGAGCCATCTCTGCTCTTCAAAACTGCTTTGAGCACACTGACTAGCACATATTCAGGGAGGCTGCAACCGATGGCGACTCTACCAACTTAGAGGAGTACACAGCATCAGTGACCAGCTACATCAGCAAGTGCATTGATGATGTTACTCTGTCCAAGACCATCACTATAGGTGACAACCAGAAGCCATGGATGACCGCAGAGGTGCGTGCGCTGCTGAGGTCCCACGACTCCGCCTTCAGAGCAGGCGACAAGGCAGCTCTAACAACAGCAAGGGCAAAACTGTCCCGAGCCATCAGAGGGGCAAAGCGTGCACATGCCCAGCTAATCCACAGCCACTTCCAGGACAGTGGCGACACGCGGCGCATGTGGAAGGGCATCCAGGACATCACCAATTACAAGACAATATCACCTGACTGTGCTGGTGATACCGCCCTCCCAAATGCGCTGAATAACTTCTACACCCAGTTTGAGGCGGAAAATGACGTGGTGGCGAGGAAGTCCACCCCTCCTACCAGGTGCTGTGTCTCTCCGTGGCCGATGTGAGAAGAACCCTGTGCAGGGTCAACCCACGGAAGGCTGCTGGACCAGACAACATCCCTGGTAGAGTGCTCAGAGGATGTGCAGACCAGCTAGCAGATGTTCTCACTGACATCTTCAACATCTCCCTGAGCAGCACCACCATTCCAATGTGCTTCAAGGCTGCCACCATCATCCCCGTGCCGAAGAAGTCTTCAGTGTCCTGCCTAAATGACTACCGTCCCGTTGCAATCACATCCATCATCATGAAGTGTTTCGAGAGGCTCGTCATGAGGCATATCAAGACCCTGCTGCCCCCCTTCACTGGACCCCCTGCAGTTTGCATACTGTCCCAACTGCTCAACAGATGACGCCATTGCCACCACACTCCACCTGGACAAAAAAGACACATACGTTGGGATGCTGTTCATAGACTTTAGTTCAGCATTCAACACAATCATCCCTCAGAAACTGATTGGAAATCTGAGCCTACTGGGCCTGAACACCTCCCTCTGCAACTGGATCCTAGACTTCCTGACTGGGAGACCTCAGTCAGTCCGGATCGGGAGCAGCATCTCCAACACCATCAAACTGAGAACGGGGCCCCCCAGGGTTGCGTGCTCAGTCCACTGCTGTTCACTCTGCTGACCCATGACTGTGCTGCAACATACAACTCGATCCACATCATCAAGTTCGCCGATGACACGACCGTGGTGGGTCTCATCAGCAAGAATGATGAGTCAGCTTACAGAGAGGAGGTGCAGCAGCTAACGGACTGGTGCAGAGCCAACAACCTGTCTCTTAATGTGAACAAAACAAAAGAGATGGTTGTTGACTTCAGGAGAGCACGGAGCGACCACTCCCCGCTGAACATCGACGGCTCCTCGGTAGAGATCATAAAGAGCACCAAATTTCTTGGTGTTCACCTGACGGAGAATCACACCTGGTCCCTCAACACCAACTCCATAGCAAAGAAAGCCCAGCAGCGTCTCTACTTTTTGCGAAGGCTGAGGAAAGTCCATCTCCCACCCCCCATCCTCATTACATTCTACAGGGGTTGTATTGAGAGCATCTGGAGCAGCTGCATCACTTCCTTGTTTTTGAAATTGCACCATCTCGGATCGCAAGACCCTGCAGAGGATAGTGAGGTCAGCTGAGAGGTTCATTGTGGTCTCTCTTCCCGGCATCACGGACATTTACACTACACGCTGCATCCACAAAGCAGACAGCATTATGAAGGACCCCACGCACCCCTCAAATGATCTCTTCTCCCTCCTGCCGTCTGGGAAAATGTTCCGAAGCATTTGAGCTCTCACGACCAGACTATGTAATGGTTTCTTCCCCCAAGCTATCAGACTCCTCAATACCCGAAGCCTGGACTGACACCTTGCCCTACTGTCCTGTTTATTATTTATTGTAATGCCTGCACTGTTTTTGTGCACGTTATGCAGTCCAGTGTAGGTCTGTAGTCTAGTGTAGCTTTCTCTGTGTTGTTTTTTTTTATTACATAGTTCAGTCTTGTTTTTTGTACTGTGTCATGTAACACCATGGTCCTGAAAAACGTTGTCTCATTTTTACTATGCACTGTACCAGCAGTTCTGGTCGAAATGACAATAAAAGTTGACTTGACTTGACTTGAAAAGCCGAGCTGAAGTCAACAAACAAGACCCTCGCAGAAGTTCCTGGGTTGTCGAGGTGTTGTAGAATGTAATGCAGTCCCATGTTGACTGCATCATCCACTGACCTATTTGCCCGATAAGCAAACTGCAGGGGGTCCAGCAGGGGGTCTATGATGTCCTTCAGGTGAGCCAACACTAGTCTCTCAAAGGACTTCATGACCACAGATGTCAAAGCAACAGGCCTGTAGTCATTTAGTCCCTTGATAGTGGGTTTCTTAGGGACTGGAATGATAATGGAGCACTTGAAGCAATGAGGGACTTCACACAGCTCCAGTGATCTATTGAAGATCCGTGTGTAGATGGGGGCCAGCTGATCAGCGCAGGTCTTCAGGCAGGAGGGCGACACGCCATCTGAGCCTGGCGCTTTCCTGGTCTTCTGCCTCCGGAACAGCTGCCTCACCTCCCTCTCGCAGATCCTAAGTGCAAGTGCAAGAGAGTTGAAGTGAAGTGGGGTAGGGGAGCAGTTTTTGTAATGTGGGGTGAGAAAGCGGATACTAAGTTGTCAGGGTGATGGATGATGGGGGTTGCAGGTAGGTCTGTGTTTTGGCTGGGGGAATGAAGGTGTCAAATCTACAATAAAACTTGTTCAAATCGTCAGCCAGTTGATGGTTCTCCACAGCCTGAGGGAATGGTTTCTTGTAGTTGGTCATCTCTTGAAGCCCCTTCCACACTGACACTGGGTCGTTGTCTGAAAACCTGTTTTGCAGTTTTCCAATGTAGTGCTTCTTCGCTGCCTTAATCTCCCTTGTCAGTGTGTTCCTGGCTCATTTGTACAGAATCCTATCCCCTCTTCTGTACGCTTCCTCCTTCTCCAGACAAAGCTGCCTGAGTTGTGATGTGAACCAGGGCTTGATGTTATTGAATGTGCAGAAGGTTTTTGTAGCTGCAGCCTCAAAGACACTCCAATCCGTGCAGTCAAAACAGGCCTAAAGTTCCAGCCTTGACTCGTTGGTCCACCTCCTGACTGTCCTGACAACAGGCTTAACCAATCTTAGTTTCTGCCTGTATATCGGGAGAAGGTGAACCAGGCAGTGGTCAGAGAGACCCAAGGCTGCCCGTGTAACAGAGCGATATGCATCCTTTATTGTCATGTAGCAGTGGTCCAGTATGTTAGTGTCTCTGGTGGGACACTTAATATGTTGTCTAAATTTTGGCAATTCGTGGCCGAAGTTTGCCCTGTTGCAATCACCCAGAGCAATGAGGAAGGAGTCTGGATGTTTATTTCCGCTTCAGTTATCTGGTCAGCCAGGTGTTGTAGCGCCTCCCTGAGGTGGAATGTAGACACCGACCAGAATAAATGAGGAGAACTCCCGCGGTGAATAAAAGAGTCTACAGTTTGTAAAAAATTGTCTTTAAATGTGGACTACCTGATTTTCCTAACACCGTGACCTCCATGCACCAACCTTCGTTTATGTAGAAACAGATTCAGCCTCCTCTCCTCTTCTCCGAGAGACCCGCATCTCGGTCGGCTCGGAAGAGCTGGAATCCCAGAAGTTGTAGTGAGTTGTCTGGGATGTGCTCACCCAGTCAAGTTTCAGTAAAGCACAAAGCGGCGGATCTGGAAAAGTCGCCGCGGGTTTTATTGAGTAGCAGCAGTTCGTCCATCTTGTTGAGAAGAGAACGGACATTTACCAGGTGAATTGACGGGAGCACAGATCGAAATCCCCGCCATCTCAGTTTAACGAGACAAACTAATTTTTACAAGCGAGACAAACTCGCTTCCCTCTACGGCGTCTCACGCGCAGACCAGTCAGAGCTACTGCAGCACCTCGGACCAAAACCTCGGTAAAACTATCCATAAACGGTGGAGAATAGTTGGTGGCAGATTCACTAATCTTTAGAAGTTTTTCTCTGCTGTATGTAATCAGAGAGGAATCGCAGGAAACAGGGCAAATCAGAAAAAACAGCAACAGTACCGGAGGGGGACGGATACCCGTATAGACTTGGAACATGGACTGTTGCACAAAGCCAACAAAAAGGCAGGCAGAGCTGGGACCCATGCGTTTGCCCATGGCTACACCTTTGGTTTGGAGGAAGTGGGAGGAGTCAAAGGAGAAATTATTGAGAGTAAGAACTAATTCCACTAGATGGAGGAGAGTGGTGGTAGAGGGGAACTGGTTAGGTCTGGAATCCAAAAAGAAGTGAAGAGCTTTGAGACCTTCCTGGTGGGGGTTGGAGGTGTATAGGTACTGGACGTCCATGGTGAAAATAAGGCGGTGGTGGCCAGGGAACTTAAAATCATTGAAAAAATTCAAAGCGTGAGAAGTGTCACAAACATATGTGGGAAGAGATTGAACAAGGGGGGATAAAACAGTGTCGAGTTATGCAGAAATTAGTTTGGTGGGGCAGGAGCAAGCTGAGACAATGGGTCTACCTGGACAGGCAGGTTTGTGGATCTTGGGTAGGCAGTAGAAACGGGAAGTGCGGGGTGTGGGAACTATGAGGTTGGTGGCAGTGGATGGGAGATCCCCAGAACTGATAAGGTTGGTGATGGTATAGGAGACAGTGACCTGATGCTCCTTAGTGTGGTCATGATCAAGGGGTAAATAAGAGGAGGTATCAGAGAGTTGTCGCTGTGCCTCGGCCAGGTAGAGGTCAGAATGCCAGACAACAACAGCTCCCGCCTTATCAGCGGGTTTTATAGTGAGATTGGGATTGGTGCGGAGGGAGCGGAGAGCAGAACGTTCGGAAGCCGTGAGGTTGGAATTGGAACAAGGTGTGGTGAAGTCAAGACAGTTTATGTCCCATCGGCAATTGGCAATAAAGAGATCCAGAGCAAGCAGAAGACCAGAGCGGAGTGTCCATGAAGAGGAGGAGGGTTGAAGACGGGAGAAGGGGTCATCGGTGGGGGTAGGAGAGTCTTTGTCAAAGAAGTAAGCTTGGAGATGGAGCAGGCGGAAGAAGAGTTCAGCGTCACGGTGTACGCGGAACTCGCCGAGGTATGGGTGAAGGGGGACAAAGGTGAGGCCCTTACTGAGGACAGAGCGCTCTGCCTCAGAGAGTTGAAGGTCAGAGGGAATGGTAAAGACCCGGCACAGATGAGAGATGGGATCGGGGGGGAGGGAGGCTGGTAGTGTCGGTGGAGAGGGGAGGGTTGGGGTGAGAGGAAGATAGAGCCTCTGAGGGCCCAGGAGCTGACGATGGGATCTGAGGGAGAGAGGATTGCAGAGTGGTGGCGGGGGAAGGGGAGAGAGGAGTCACAATTGCAGCACGTGAAAATTTGTAGAGTGACCAATTTTGATGGTATCAGAAAGTGTCTGGGAAGTGTGAATTGGGACAGCAACACAAGAGATTCTGCAGATGCTGGAAATCCAAAGCAACACACACAACATGCTGGGGAACTCAGCAGGCCAGGAAAGGAGAAACGGGAAGGGAAATTGGATACTGCTTTGTCGAGCAGCTCCTCACCATGTGCCACAGACAGGAGTTCCCAGTGGCTAAACATTTCAATTCTGATTCCCTTTCCCATTCCGACATGTCGACCCATGGCCTTGTACCAAGGTGAGGCCACACTCAGTGTGGAGGAGCAACACTTTGTATTCTATTTGGGTACGCTCCAACCTGATGGCATGAATATCAATTTCTCCTTTCATTTGAACAAATTCCCATCCCCACTTCCTCTGTTTCCCACTCCAGCCTTTACTTCTTTTCACGGGCCTATTACTTCCCCCAAGGTTGCCTCCTCCTTCCCTTTCTCCTCAGTTTCTGTCTTCTCCAGACCTTAACCTTTCTCACCCACCTGGCTTCACCTATCATCTTACAATTAGCCACTTTCCCCTCCCCAACCTTTTTAATCTGGCATCTTCCCCCTTCCTTATAGGCAAAGGTTAAATAGGTTAGGGCCTTATTCCCTGGAACGTAGAAGATGGAAGAGAGATTTGATGTAAGTATACAGAATTATAAGAGGTATAGGGTAAATGTAAGCAGGCTTTTTCTACTGAGGTTGGGTTCAAAGTACATTATTATCCAAGCCTTCTGTGCATACAATATACAACCTTGAGATTCGACTTCTTACAGGTAGCCACAAAACAAGAAACACAATAGAACCCATTAAAAACACACGGCAACCAGATCAGGAGCCGGATGAATGCAAGCCACAGCCACAGAGTCAATTCAGCCAGAGGCGAGTAAACTTTGTGGTGCAGTAAGCTGAACACCAGCTGAACACACACACACACTTTCTGATAAACTAGTTTGATGCTGCTTCAGCTCAACCACTTAATGTGACACTTTGGCTGAAAGTGGGCCTGAAGCCAACTGTTCTCTTACCTTGAAGAAAGTCTCAAATTCTTTCCTTGTGTTTTAACTTGAAGCAGATGCCATCTCTGTGAATCTTCCAGAATCAGAGTCAGGTTTACTGCCATTATCTTGTATGGTGTGTAATTTATTGTTTTGTGGCAGCCGTAAAGTGCAAAGACTTAAAATTACCTGTGATCCTGTGCATTGGAGCCTCCACACCATGCAGCCAGTCAGAGTGCTCTTTGTGCTCATCTGTAGAGTATCTTTCATCCATTATTTTAATACTGGCAGTGAGGCCTGTTTCTGCTGACCTGCAGGCCAAAGGTGGAGATTTGGCTCATCTAACACTTCATGTTGAACTCTGGCCTGGTATGTAATCTGTATTACCGTAGTGAGTGTTGACTGATACCAGATTTGGTGATGAGAGAGGTGGCCCTTCTGGCCCTTCGAGCTGTGCTGCCCATCAATCCCCTGATGTTAATCCAGCCTAATCATGGGACAATTTACAGTGACCAATTAACTTACCATTCGGAATATCTTTGGACTGTGGGAGGAAACCAGAGCACCTGAAGGAAACCCAAGTGATCACGGTGAGAACATGCAAACTCCTTACAGACAGCAGCATGCATTGTACCTGGATTGCTTGTACTGTAAAACCTTGTGCTAACCACTAGTCTAACCACCGTGCTGTGACTGCAGCCACCCACTACTCGCTGTGTAAAAAACTGTCCCGCACGTTGACTTAAAACTTCTCCCCTCTCACCTTAAAGCTGTGTCCTTCGGTATTTGAAATTTTTACCCGAGTGAAAGACTATCTTCTCTATATCTGCCTCTCATAATTTTATAAACTTCTATCCAGTCTCCCTTCATCTCTAGTGCCCCCAAATAAAACAATCCTCGTCTGTCCAAACTCTCCTTATAGCTAATCCTCTCAACCCTAGTCAGCCTCCTGATGAATAACTTCTACACCCCTTTCAGATTACAGAAGTAATAAAGAAAGATGTATGTAAGAACAATGGCAGTGCGCAGCAGCCTCTTCAGGATGAATATCTGTTATCTGTTAAATAGGATGCCATGCACAATCCTGACTTGATGGTGACGGACATGAGAAGCACGGACGAACATCTGGTGAAACATCTGACATGCCTGTTTTGCTGCCGCTGCTACAGTGTGATCAAAAAATCTCCGGTGAGGAAGGCCCCAAATCCTCGGCTTTGCCCGTTGCTTGGCGGCCGGTGCCGGGGTCGAAGCACTCGGCAGAGATGGTGCTCGGTGCTCGGTGTCGGAGGGCTAGTCGGAGGCTTGAAATTTTCAGACGGACTCGGAGTTGGCTGTGGTCGGGTGCTTCCAGAGGCTGCATCGGGAAGTTTTGCGATGCTGGAGGTTCATGGCAGGAAGAGTTTTTCTTCCTTCTATCGTCTGCATGAGATGATGGGCTATTGAGGACTTTGAGACTTTTTTTTACCGTGCCCATGATCTGTCCGTATCAATTACGGTATTCCTTTGCACTGTTGTAACTATATGTTATAATTACGTGGTTTTTGTCAATTAGGCTTGGTCTGTCTTGTGTATTTGTGATATCATACTGGAGGAACATCATATCATTTCTTAATGCATGCATTACTAAATGACAATAAATGAGGACTGAGTGTCCTCACAATCTAAAAAAAAAATAACTAAGGTGGCTGGTTACAGGTCTATTTCTTATTTGTTATGTTTTGTGCTACAGTTCCAGTAACAGGTTCTAGGGCTCCTCTGAGATAACTGGTACTGAATTACATCTTGTGGAGTTGCTGCAGCTTACCTGTCAGGTCCTGCACACATCCCCCTTGTTAATAAGTCCTGTGGTGTGTTGGTCTTCATTAGAAAGATGACTGAGTTCAGGAGCCACTAAGTAATGGTTTTAGCTCTATAAAACCCCGGTCAGACCACATTTGTAATATCATGTTCAGTTCTGGTCGCCACATTTTAAGAAGGACATGGAAGCTTCAGAGTGAGTGGAGAGGAGATTTATCAGGATGTTGCCAGAATTGGAGATGATGTCATATGAAGGTAGGTTGAGTGAGAAAGGGCTTTTCTCTTTGAAACAAAGGAGGACGAGAGGTGACCTGATGGATGTTTATGAGATGATAAGAGGCATAGATACAGAGGTTAGCCAGAGATTTTTTTTCCCAGGGACAGAAATGGCTAATGGCTAATGCAAGGGGATCTAACTTTAAGCAGATTGGAGAAAACTATGGGGGGGTATGCTAGACGTAAATTATTTACACATAGAGGGGAGGTGCCAAGGATGGTGGTAGAGGCAGATTCCTTTAAGGAACTCTTAGATAGGCACATGGATGACAGAAAATGTTTATGTAGGAAGGGAGGGTCAGATTGATACTAGACTAACTTCAGGGGTCAGCACAACATTGTGGGTTGGAAGGCCTGAATTGTGCAACACACACAAAATGCAGAAAGAACTCAGCAGGTCAGGCAGCATCTATGCAAAACCCAGATCAAGCTCTCTTCTCACTACTGCCTTCAGGGTGAAGGTACAGGAGCCGTAGGACACAGATCACCAGGTTTAGGAACAATTATTACCTCACAACCATCAGACTCTGGAAGTAGTGGGTGTAACTTCACTCAAGTTCACCTGTCCCATCACTGGAAAGTGTCCATAACCTGGACGCAATTTCAAGGACTCCTCATCTTGATATTATTTATTTATTATTGTTATTGCTTTTTTTTCTTTTGCTTTTGCAGTTTGTTGTCCTTCGCACACTGATTGTTTGTCCTGTTGGGCGCTGTCTTTCATTGGTGCTATTATGTTTCTTGGATTTTCTGAGTATGCCCACAAGAAAATGAATCTCTGAGTTGTCAATGGTTGCATATACAAACTTCAATAATGTAATTAGTTTGAACTTTGACTTTGAATCCACACTTTCTCTGCCACTATTCTCCCCCTTTTGCCACTGGATTCCTCTCGGTACAAACTTACTAACCCATCCTCCACTTCCTCATCCAGGTCATTTATAAAAATCAGGAAAAATAAGGAAAACCCT
The DNA here is from genome assembly GCF_048418815.1 of Hemitrygon akajei. Taxonomy (NCBI): domain Eukaryota; kingdom Metazoa; phylum Chordata; class Chondrichthyes; order Myliobatiformes; family Dasyatidae; genus Hemitrygon; species Hemitrygon akajei. Next base: position 162,906,431 of record NC_133125.1, read on the forward strand.
AAGGCATTCATCAAGTATGTGAAGAGCAAGAGGATAAGACGTGAGAGAATAGGTCCAATCAAGTGTGACAGTGGAAAAATGTGTACGGAACCAGAAGAGGTAGTGGAAGTTCTTAATGAATACTTCGATTTAGTATTCACCACAGAAAAGGAAGTTAGCAATTGTAGGGAAGACCTATAGTGTACTGAATAGTTTGAGCATATAGACATTAAGAAAGAGGATGTGCTGGAGGGTTTGGAAAGCATCAAGTTGGATAAGTCACTGGGACCAGAAGAGATATACCCCAGGCTAGTGTGCGAGGTGAAGGAGGAGATTGCTGAGCCTCTGGCATCATCAATGGGGATGGGAGAGGTTCTGGATGATTGGAGGGTTGCAGATGTTGTTCCCTTATGCAAGAAAGGGTGTAGAGATAGCCCAGGAAATTATTGACTAGTGAGTCTCACTTCAGTGATTGGTAAGTTGATGGAAAATATCCTGAGAGGCAAGATATATGAACATTTGGAGAGGCGTAATATCATTAGGGATAGTCAGCATGGCTTTGTCAAAGGCAGGTGGTGCCTTACGAGCCTGACTGAATTTTTTGAGGATGTGACTAAACACATTGATGAAGGACGAGTAGTAGGTGTTGTGTATATGGATTTTAGCAAGGAATTTGGTTAGGTACCCCATGCAAGGCTTATTGAGAAAGTAGGTCAGCATGGGATCCAAGGGGACCTTGCTTTGTGGATCCAGAACTGGCTTGCCCGCAGAAGGCAAAGGGTGGTGGTAGATGGGTTATATTCTGCATGGAGGTTGATCACCAGTGTGGTGCCTCAGGGATCTGTTCTGGGACCATTACTCTTTGTGATTTTTATAAATGACCTGGATGAGGAAGTGGAGGAATGGGTTCATAAATTTGCTGAAGATTCAAAGGTTGTAGGTGTTGTGGATAGTGTGGAGGGCTGTCAGAGATTACAGCGGGACATTGATAGGATGCAAAACTGGGCTGAGAAGTGGCAGATGGAGTTCAACCCAGATAAGTGTGAGGTGGTTCAGTTTGGTAGGTCAAATGATTGCAGGATATAGTATTAATGGTAAGGCATTTGGCATTGTAGAGGTTCAGAGGGATTTTGAGATCCGAGTCCATAGGACACCCAAAGCTGCTGTGCAGGTTGACTCTGTGGTTAAGAAGGCATACGGTACATTGCTCTTTATCAATCGTGTGTCTGAGTTTAAGAGTTGAAAGGTATTGCTGCAACTGTATAGGACCGTGATCAGACCCCACTTGGAGCACTGTGCTCAGTTCTGGTCGCCTCACTACAGGAAGGATGTGGAAACCATAGAAAGGGTGCAGAGGAGATTTACAAGGATGTTGCCTAGATTGGGGGCATGCCTTATGAGAATAGATTGAGTGAACTCGGCCTATTCTCCTTGAAGTGACGGAGGATGAGAGGTGACCTGATAAAGCTGTAAAAGATGATGAGGGGACTCTCAAGATGGCGCTCATGGGGTGAAGAGGTATTAGGCTTCGCTCCAATCATTTTACTTTTCCTTACCTACAATCACCCCCTAACTGACCTATTTATAGCTAATTAAAAGGGGTTGACATGTATGAATTACATATCAGCTTTTTGAATTAAATTTCAATTTGCTAAAATGTCTAAACAACGAGAAACCAGAGAAATGAAATCAAATGAAGAACCGTTAACTTTGGACACAATTGCGAAACTTATGGATGAGAGACTTGAAAGACTGGAGAGTAAACTCACCCCACAGTTTTCTTCACTTGATGAAACTTTAGAAACGGTTGACGGAAGACTCCAATCACTTACATCGGATATTCAGCTTGCCAGAGAGACTGTACAATTGAAACTTTACAATAAAAGTTATTGTTTACTTCCCAACTGATGGAACACTATAAATCCAAACTTACTGATCTTGAAACTCGATCCCGAAGACAGAATTTGCGGATAATTGGCCTCCCGGAAAACTTCGAGAAGGGTGATCCTGTTACTTTTTTCTCCAAATTTCTAATGGAGGTTTTCAGTTCAGACATTCGGGACACCCCTCCATTAATCGACTGCGCACATTGTATCTCTCACTTCCAACCGGCTCCAGGTGGGAAACCACGACCAGTGATTATTCGGCTTCACTAACCTCATGTTAAAGATCGCCTGATATGTGCCGCTCGACAGAAGGGTATGATTCCTTTCCAAGATTTTAAGTTTCGCATTTTGGAAGACTGTAGCCCCAAAGTTCTGAGGGAAAGAATAGCCTTTAAACCAGTTATGGTGAAATTCCATCGGAATGGTTTCAAACAAGCGTTGTTATTTCCAGCTCAACCGAGAATCACTCTTCGGGATGACTCTCGTCAGCTGTTTAAGTCTCCAGCGGATGCCCAAAGATTCCTTGAGGAACAGCACCTTCCCAATACAAGTTGTATAATGCATTGCATTTTTATTATCTGCTTTCAAAGGCATTTTACTGTTTTTGTTTTTTCTCTAAGATAATAATTAACCTATAGATTTGGACCTTTTATAATTTGATGATTTGTATGCAATGGCCGATAGTGTATTAGTTTGTATACATAAACAAAGGTCTGTTGATTTTTTTCGGTTTACCTTAAGTTTGTTTTAACAATTTTTTTGAGTCTTAAGTAACTAATTAAATGCTCTTAAGTTTATACACACTCTTGCCTTATATCTTTTATGTTTAAGTTTTGAGGTATTCTTTCAAACTTTCCTTTTCCAAGATGTCGATTCTTCTTCCCATAAGTCCTCAGTTCTTAGTTACGTTACATTCGTTTTGGTGTATTTGAACAAGACTGATTACCCTCTTTTGAAACATTAGTATAGTGTTACCCGGTTTTCAGCTTTAACGGCCTAGGGTTTTTTTAGCTTACTTTTTTTAACAATACTAATTTCGTAATTTAATCCTTATTATATTAATCCCCTTTTTTGCCTCCTCTGAACATGGGTGGTTTGTATCCTTTTTTATACTTTTTTTTGAGTTGCCATCTTGAGAGATGGGGGTAATATTAGTGTTAGGTTGCTTGCTTGCCTCTTTCTGTTTTTTTCTTGGGGTTCAGGGGTGGTGGAGGGGGATTTTCTTTTGCTTTTGCTTTCTGCGTAGTATCTATTTCATGGGCGGACCTGAAACTATTAAAATGGCTGAGGAGTCGTAACTTCTGTTTCCTTTTTGAAACGGCTTTCCTCCTCCGGTCTCATGAGTTCATTTTCCCCTCAACCTTGTGTATTAACTATGATAAATATTAGCAATATGAATAAGATTATCAACTTTTTTTCTTGGAATACAAATGGTTTAAACCACCCGATTAAATGGAAAAAAATATTTAAAGGTTTGCACAGGATGAATGCTAATATTATTTTTGTTCAGGAGACTCATGTGAGGAAGGAGGATAGTCAACGTTTTTTTAGGTTTTAGAGGGCCAACAATATCATTCGAATTCCCGAGCTAGAGTAAGAGGCATTTCTATTTTTATAGATTCCTTAACTTCCTTTACACATTATGAAACAATTTCGGACCCACAAGGTAGATTTTTGCTCCTTACTGGTTTACTTGTTAATCAAAAAGCTGTCTTAGTTAAAGCTTAAACTCCGAATATTGACTGTCCTTGAATTTTTTAAGTGTTTATTTACATCCTTCCCTCATTTGAACGACTCTTTGTTGATAATGGGTGGGGATTTTAATTGTTGTTTGAATCCCTCGATGGGCAGATCTAAGCCCACTCAGACTTTTCCAAATAAATCAGCCTCTCTTATTAACTCTTTTATGGTAGATTCCAGAATTTCTGAAATTTGGCTATTTTTACACCCCAAGGATAAAGAATTTTCATATTTCTCTCATTTTCTTTCATGTTTATCATAATTATTCAAGGATTGATTATTTCTTTATAGATCATCATTTTCTTACAGATGGTACTGATTGTAAATATGACTATTACTATCTCTGATCATGCACCCTTGAAGCTTTCTATTTAGACAATGGATTCATCCTCAAGCGTTAAATCATGGCGGTTCAACTCTACTTCTGGATTCAGACTTTATCAATTTTATTAAGCAACAAATTGATTTTTTTTTCAACAAATGTCACAGAAGAGATCGCTAGTGGAACACTATGGGACACTTTCAAAGCATTTATTTGTGGGCAAATTATTTCATATTCTGCCGGAGTAAGGAAACGAATTAATACTAAAATACTCACGTTGGTTGATAAAATTAAAGAAATTGATAAGACCTACTCTCTAATTCCTAGTAAAGAACTTTATAAGAAGAGAGTTGAGCTTCAAATAGAGCACAGTTTGTTATTATCCTCCTCGATTGAAAATCTGCTAATTAGGTCTAGGACCCAGTTTTATGTATATGGGACAAATCTGGTAAACAATTGGCAAACCAACTGAAAGCTGCTTCAGTTAAATGGCAAATTACTAGGATCCGTAAATGAGATGGCACTCTAACGACTGATTATGAAGAGATAAATAAAGCCTTTCAAGATTCTTATGATTTTCTATACCAATCAGAATTTTCTGATGATTCCTCCACAATGAATGAATTTTTAAGGAAATTGAATATTCTGAAATTAACGGTAGAAGATTGTGCACCATTAGATGCACCCATTATGGAAACTGAAATAAAAGAGGCCATTTCTTCACTGAATTCAGGAAAAGCCCCCAGTCTGGATGGTTATACTGCGGAATTATTTAAATCCTTTTCCTCCATACTCTCTCCTTGGTTATGTAAAATTTTTAAGGATGCATTAACTATAGGCAATTTACCACAATCCTTTTATGATGCCTCTATTTCTCTAATTCTCAAAAAAGCCAAAGATCCTGATGAATGAGCATCCTATCGGCCCATATCATTGTTGAAAAATGGACTCCAAGATTTTTACCAAAATTCTGGCCGCTAGATTGGAAAACTTTTTACCTCAAATTATTTCTGAGGATCAGACCGTATTTATTAAAAATCGTTACTCATCCTTTAATATTAGAAACTTAATTAATATAACTTATACTCCTTCATCAAAAATTCCAGAATGTGTCATCTCCTTAGATGCTTAAAAACATTTGATAGGGTAGAATGACCATACTTATTTAATACGCTGCATAATTTTAATTTCAGCTCAAAATTTATATAATAGATTAAATTAATATATTATAAGCCATTGGCTTCGGTATTTACTAATAATCAAAAATCTCCCTTTTTTCAGTTGTTCTGTGGCACGAGGCAAGTCTGTCCCTTAAGTCCTCTACTTTTTGATATTGCTCTGGAACCCTTAGCCATTGTTATTCGTGATTCACCCAATATTTTTGGTATCACCCATGGGGAGGGGACGTATAAGCTATCATTATATGCTGATGACTTATTACTATATATCTCCGACCCGGAGAGATCCATTCCTGCTATTCTGTCATTGCTTGCTCATTTCAGCAGTTTTTCTGGTTATAAACTAAATCCTAATAAGAGTGAATTATTCCTATTAAATATGCAAATCCCTATCTATAAACACTTACCATTTAAAGTTGTCACAGATAACTTTACTTATTTGGGTATTTAAATTACTAAGAAACACAAGGACTTTTTAAAAGTTAACTTCTTATCTTTAATTGACCAAATTAAGCAACTTATTAATAGATGGTCCCCGTTATCTTTGTCATTGGTTGGTCGAATTAACACTATTAAGTTGATGGTTTTACCTAAATTTTTATACCTATTCCAAGCATTACCAATTTTTATTCCTAAATCCTTTTTTGAAATTATTGATTCCAAAATTTCTTCATATATATGGCAGAATAAAAATCCCAGATTAAGTAAAAAATATTTACAGAAGCCTAAGAAGGAAGGTGGTTTGGCTTTGCCTAACCTAAGATTTTACCATTGGGCAGCTAATATTCGAAATTTAATATTTTGGACACAAAAATCGACTACATTATTAAGCCCACAATGGATAAACCTGGAGTGCAAATCTGTACAAGACTTCTTGTTGTTTTCTATTTTAGGATCTTTGCTTCCCTTTGTCTTATCTAAATTGAATAAACAAATAACTAATCCTATAGTTAAACATACATTACGAATTTGGTTCAAATAAGTTTATCTTATCCAGCCCTGTTATATCTAACTTTTTTTTTCAGCCCTGTCTTATAGACCAAGCCTTTGTGTGAAAAACAAAAGGTATAACATGTTTTCATGATCTATTTTTAGATAATAGTTTTATGTCCTTTGAACAGTTGTCCAATAAATAGAATCTGCCTAAAACCCATTTTTTTTAGATACTTACAAATTAGAAATTTTTAAAATAATGTGTTATCATCCTTTCCAAATTTATGTCCAATGGACATTACGGAGAAAACTTTAGCTCTGAATTCTTGTCAGAAGAGTTTAGTAGCTGTCATATATAATATGATTATGAAAACACAACCAGAGGTATCAGACAAAATTATGAAAGAATGGGACAAAGAACTTCACTGTCTCTTATCTGCAGAGCAGTGGGAGAAAATTTTACAGTTAGTTAATTCCTCCTCTATTTGTGCCAGATATGCCCTAATGCAATTCAAGGTTGTACATAGGGCTCATATGTCTAAAGACAAACTTGCTTGATTTTACTCTCATGTTAACACTATCTGTGACAGATGTCACCCTGAAATTGCGTCACTGACTCACATGTTCTGGTCTTGCCCCTGCCTGCAAAATTTTTGGAAAGATATTTTTGGCATTATCACAACAGTTTTAAATATAAAGTTACAATATTATTACTACTTATTACTGCTATTTTCGGCTTGCCCATGGTGCACAATGGTCAATTGTCCCCTGTAGCCAGGTGGATGATTGCATTTACTACATTAATGGCTAGAAGATCCATCTTATTGAAATGGAAAGAAATTACTCCTCCAACCACATTTCAGTGGTTTTCTCAAACTATTTCTTGCTTGAGCTTAGAAAAAATTAGAAGTATAATTTTTGATCCTTCAGTTAAATTCGAAGAAACCTGGAGACCATTTATTCAACATTTTCATATGAGTTAGGCTGACCTTTCCCAAACCTGATTCTTGATATCTTATTTGGATAGAGGTGTGGAGTTATTGACACTACTGTGTATATTTGATATATTATATTAGCCCATGATGGTTAAGTTTTTTTTTAGTATTTTGGTTTTTTTTTCCATTTTTTGTAACTTACGATGAGTTTGGGAGGCTACCATATATGAACTATTGTTTGTATTTGTATTTTAATCTATCAATTATGTACTCTCAAGCTCTCTGTATTCGATGCTTTTTTACTATGATTCTTTGAAAATTAATAAAAAGATTTTAAAAGAAAGTAAGAAAGATGATGAGAGGCACTTATTGTGTGGATAGTCAGAGGCTTTTTCCTAGGGCTAAAATGGCTAACACGAGAGGGCACAGTTTTAAGGTGCCACTTACTGACCATCTCAGCATGCTTTTAGTTGAGCTGACAGCATATTAATAGAGCTAAATGCAGTCAAAGTGCTGGAACAACTCAGCAGGCCAGGCAGCACAAATGGACAGAAGTACGGTAAACAGTCAAATTTTTCGGTCTGATGCCCTTCGTGAGGACCTAATGAGGGGTCTGACAAAACATTTCCGCCTCTCCATGGATCCTACTAGACCTGCTGAGGTTCTCCAGAATGTTGTATGTGTTACATTGCATTTCCAGCATCTCTTGTGTTTATAATACAGAGCTAATGCACATAGTATTCAGGTTAGTTTATAGTCACATGCAGCAGTTTCCAATAAAAAATGAACAACTTTTAAAACACTATTATTATGAGAATGACAGCAAAACTAATGTACATGATAAACACTTCAAAATAAGATAACAAATAGGAAAATATTACACTTTTCATCTGTCTGTTGCATCAGGAACCAGCAGACCACAGCAACACACAGGAAATGCAGAAGGAACTCAGCAGGCCAGGCCTGGACTTACACCAGAGTTACATTTCCTGAATCTTACCAAAGAGGCCTCCTCAGCTTTCCTGGTTGCTGACTGTTGTATTGCGGGTTGTTCTGGTTTAAAGTGATCACTGATCATTCTAGTCATTCCACGAGCTACATGATGCCCCAACAAGGACAGTGTTCCTGTCACAGGATCCATTTCACAAGATCCTCAGGTTTTCATAGCTTATAAAACCAAAGTGCTGCAAATATGTGACCATTCTCAAGATCAGGTACTTACACTTCTCCCTCCACAGGTGCTGCCTGACCAGCTGGCTGTTGTCTTTATTCAGCACCATCCTTTGAGAAGGCCCCATTGTCACATTTATCCCCTTCCAATATTCATCCCCTGACTATTCATCTTTTCCTGCAGGTTCAGCGAGCAGATAAAGCTCTGTTACCCACAGCTACGTCAGGCACTCCACTCTCACCGTACTTTGCGTGGAGCAGAGTAAGTAATGCGTGTCTCGTGTCCCTGTGTTGCTTTCGGGCTGTCAGGCAAAGGAAGCTGCAGATGGGAGTATGTGAGGTCACCGTGTGAATTCTGATCTTTGTTCTGTGCAGAAAAGAGAGAAGACAATTTATGAGACTCAAGAGTGAGAAAGGAGGAACAAAATATGTAGTAACTCAGTGGTGGTTAAAAGATTTCAGGGAAAGTCGGGGAGGTTATCTGACATGAAGGGGAGAATTCATCTCAGGATCAGAAGAATATGTTTTAGCCTGTTCTATTAATCAGCTAAATCTGCATCACAGCTGTATACTTCTTTCTTCATTAAGGAACAGACTGTGGACATCAGTGGAAGAGCCATTATTTGTTACAAATTCCCAACTTCCCCCAAGCCGGTAGTGGCAAACAGTTTTCATGAGTGTTTGATATCTGTGTGGTGAACGATGCATCTACAGAGCTTTACAAAACTCAGAATGGATTGCACCACTCAGAGTAAACCCTCTTGTGAACTTCAAAGTTCAAAGTAACTTGATTAACAAAATACATTTATGTCACCATATACAACCCTGAGATTTATTTTCTTGTGGGCATTCAGAGTGGAACAATAGAATCAACAAAATTCTAAAGCAGAAAAGGACAAAAACATCGTGCAAAAGAAAAAACACTGAAAATACAAAATATGCAAATAACAATAAAATACATAAAATAGACACATAAATACATAGATAGACAGAAAGATAGAGTGACAGATAGATAGATACACAAAGAAACAATACTGAGAACATGAGTTCTGGAAGCCTTAAAAAAGAGTTCATTGGTCGTGGAATCAGTTCAGTGCGAAGGTGGTTCAGAAGCCTGCTGGTTGAAATGTAATGACTGTTCCTGAACTTGGGCTTTTGAACCTCCTTTCTGATGGCAACATTGAGAAGACAGTATGGCCTAGATGGTGGGGGTACTTGAAAATGATCTAGAGGTGGAAGTAAGGTTATTGGAGTGAAACATTTGGAAGATTCTTCAAAAGTTCTTAATAGTTGGTTGCTGACACTTAAAATAGAGAATTAGGGTTATTTAGTACAAGATGAATGGAGGCTTGAATGCAGTTGGCAGAAGGATCCACCCAAGTGAATAAACATACAATAACATGCGACATAAACAGTTGGAATAGGCCACTTGGTCCCTCAAACCTGCTCCACCATTCAATATGATTGTGGCTGATCAATGCTGCCCTCAACTCTTGTGTGAGTTCCCCAAGACGCTTAGTTCCTCAATGTTTACACTATCTATTTATCTGCACAAAATATATTTTATGAGATGACCTCCACCAATTCAGCGGTGAAGAATTCCAGAGGTTCATCACTCTCAGAGAGAAGAAACTTCCATCCACCTAAATTTGAAATCACCAGCTCTTTATTTTGTAGGTGGGTCTTCTTGTCCATTACTCTCCCACCAGTGGAAACAGAGTTACCGATGTGAGGAGACATTTCTTCACTCAGAGGGGAATGAGCCTTTGAAATTCTCCATGTTGGAGTGCTGTGTGGAGACTCAGTTATTGTGTGCATTAAAAACCAAGATCGATAAATTATGGAATTCAAAGTGTATGTGGAGAATGAAAGGAAATGGCACTGAGAGACTGTAAATCATCCAAGCTCCTGATGAATAGTGCAACAGGCTTGAAGGGCAGATAGCCTTTTGCTTTAATATCATTTGTTATTATGATGTGTTCTCCCCACATCCTCATTATAAGACCATAAGCATAAGACATAGGAACAGAATTAAGCCATTTAACCCACCGAGTCTGTTCCACCATTCAATCATGGCTAATCCTTTTTTATCCCGGCTCAGTGCAACTCCCTGACCTATCAAAGACCCTTGACCACTCAAAATGGAGAAGCAACATACAGAGCAACATAGAGAAATTCAAGTCCTTTAGTTAGGAGAACACAGTGCATAGAGCAAACAGGGAATGGAGTACTCAGTGTCCATTCAGTCAATCACCTCTCATCCCACTATGGATCCCACATTGACTTTTTGAGCTATGTCGGTCTCTAGGAACCACAGTGGACAGAATGTACAAAAAGCAGCAACTTCAGCAGGGCTGGACCACTTGCTGTCCAAGCTACAGGAAGTGAAAACAACAATGGCGCAAACTCTGAGCTTTTATTTTGACTCAATCTTTAGTTCATACCGTCATGCCTCATACAGGAATTTTACTTAGTTCACTGTAAACCTCTGCCTCTTTCAAAGCACTATTGAAATATAACCTCTTCTTCCACTTGGGTCCTACAGCCTAGTTCTTCTTTTCCTTTACAACTAGGCATCAAATTCCTTTTTGTGGATGATGATACGATCTGGTTTCACTGTTTGAGCAGGTAGTACATTTCTGATCTTAATGATACATAACATTAGAAAAATACTTTGCCTCGCTACAGCTCTTTTAATTTTTTGGAGCCAAATCTTCCAAAACCTGCATGTTTTTGGGTCTCCTTTTGTTTATGCTTTGTCTCGCTCTGACCACAGTTCTTTTATAGTTGCTCCATCGAAGACTTTATAGAATAGTACAGCACAGGAACCAATGCCAAATTTAACTAATCCTCTTCTGCCTGTTTATGATCAATAACTCCCCATATTCATGAGTCCATCTAACAGCCTCTTATACACCCTTAACAACATTTTTATCAGCATAACACCTGGTGGTCTGTTCCAGGCGTTCAACAAAAACCTGTCAGAAATGCCTCAAATGCCTCCTCCATTAAAGAGGATTGCATGGAGTTGGGATTGATATATTAGCATGGATAATGGACTGTTTAACCAAGGTAGAGAGTTGGGATAAATGCATCCTACTCTGGTTGGCAATCAGTGGAAAGAAACATACCACAAGGATCAGTGCTAAGCCCATAAAAATTCACAATATAAATTAACGATTTTGAAGAGGGGACTGAGTGCAGCAGCATATCTAAGGCTATGTCCACACTACACCAGATAATTCCGTAACTGAAGCTTTTTCTCTTCGTTTTTACCCTCCATCCACACTAAAACGGCGTTTTCATCCCCCAAAAACCAGAGCTTTTCAGAAACACTCTCCAAAGTGTGTAATTTTGAAAACACCAGATTGGCTGGATCAGTGCGGATGGGGTAACTGGAGAAATCTGAAAACGCTATCAGACGGCAGCGTGCTATTTCATTGTTTTCTTGAACACAATCTAACAATTTCAGAACAGACAGCAACGAGACTGAAGCCAGAAGAGTTAGAAATGTACTCACCAAATACTTTGACCCATAACTTACTGAATAAATAAGTATACTGTACTCACTTTGCCCTGTTTTCTGTCCTTGCTTGTATGAAGGTGGTTTACCTATTTATGCAAGTACTTCTCTGACAATAGATATGTAACAGCCTAATGTAACATTGTATGGAAATACAAGGTAACACTAATGCAGACAGGTTTTATAAATTTAACAAGGTGCTTTATTAAGGCAACAGTGTTAGTCAGTTTTTCAAAGTTCTTTATCAGCCTGGTCAATCTGTCCGTGAACTCCCTGTCGGTTGCCTCCGTACGCTCCAGTATTTCTTTTTAATTATAAGTTCTCTTGCACGAGAGCCAACAGCTGTCAGTCGTTTTAAGTTTTTCTAGTCTGTAGCTACACAAACACGCACTTTCACAGTGAAATCAACACCAAACATGTCGCTTGTTTTCAGTAGATGTGTCCTACACATGCACAGTAGGAGGAGGTTCACCGAAATCTCCGTTTCAATGTGGACAGAGATGTTTTTAAAAACGCATAGTGTGGACGCCTCTCGTTTTTAAGCGAAACCAGCATTTTCAAAATTATTCGGTCTAGTGTGGACGTAGCCTAAGTTTGTTGATGATTCTAAATTAGAACATAGAACATAGAAATCTACAGCACATTACAGGCCCTTCAGCCCACAATGTTGTGCCGGCCATGTGACCTACTCTAGAAACTGCCTAGAATTTTCCTACTGCATAGCCCGATATTTTTCCAGATTGAAGTTGCTTAAAAGTTGTTATTGAATCTGCCCCCACCACTGTTGCTGGTAGTACATTGCACACACTGACCACACTCTGTGTAAAAAACATACCCCTGACATCGCCGCTGTACTTACGTCCAAGGACTTTAAAGCTATGCGCCCTTGTGTTAGCCATTTCAGCCCTGGGAACAAACTTCTGGCTACCCACATGTTCAATGCAACCTCTATCAGGTCACCCCTCATCTTCTGTCGCTCCAAGGAGAAAAGGCCAAGTACACTCAACCTACTCTCATAAGGTACGCCCTCCAATCCAGGCAACATCCTTGTAAATCTCCTCTGAACTCTCCCTATAGTATCCACATACTTCCTGTAGAGAGGTGACCAGAATTGAACTCAGCACTCCAAGTGTGGTCTAACCAAGGTCTTATATAACTGGGAACAAATAAGAGAATATCTGCCGATGCTGGGAATCCAAGCAACACACACAAAATGCTGGAGAAACTCAGCAGACCAGACAGCATCTGTGGTCTATATGACATAGATCTGAGGCAGAATGGTAGGGCTTTGGCTCATTTGGGCTTCGGCGATATCCGGTTGAGATGAGGCAAGTTACCTGTGAGGAATAGGAACAGGAAGTATGTCTGTGAGGCCAGTGTTCTGTACTGGGTGTCAGATGTGGGAAGTCCGGGAGACTGCCAGCCTCCCGGACAGTGACATCTGCGCCAGGAGTGTCGATCTGCAGTTCCTTAGGGATCGGGTTAGGGAACTGGAGATGCAGCTCGATGACCATCGTCTGGTCAGGGAAAGTGAGGAGGTGATAGAGAGGATCTATAGGCAGGTAGTCTCACCGGGGCCTTGGGAGACAGATAAGTGGGTAACAGTCAGGAGGGGGAAAGGCAGGAATCTGTATTACCATAGTGAGTGTTGACCGATACCAGATTTGGGGATGAGAGAGGTGGCCCTTCTGGCCGTTCGGGCTGTGCTGCCCATCAATCCCCTGATGTTAATCCAGCCTAATCATGGGACAATTTACAGTACTAATTAACCTACCATTCGGAATATCTTTGGACTGTGGAAGGAAACCGGAGCACCTGGAGGAAACCCAAGTGATCACGGTGAGAACATGCAAACTCCTTACAGACAGCAGCATGCATTGTACCGGGATTGCTTGTACTGTAAAACCTTGTGCTAACCACTAGTCTAACCACCGTGCTGTGACTGCAGCCACCCACTACTCGCTGTGTAAAAAACTGTCCCGCACGTTGACTTAAAACTTCTCCCCTCTCACCTTAAAGCTGTGTCCTTCGGTATTTAAAATTTTTACCCGAGTGAAAGACTATCTTCTCTATATCTGCCTCTCATAATTTTATAAACTTCTATCCAGTCTCCCTTCATCTCTGATGCCCCCAAATAAAACAATCCTCGTCTGTCCAAACCCTCCTTATAGCTAATCCTCTCAACCCTAGTCAGCCTCCTGATGAATAACTTCTACACCCCTTTCAGATTACAGAAGTAATAAAGAAAGATGTATGTAAGAAAAATGGCAGTGCGCAGCAGCCTCTTCAGGATGAATATCTGTTATCTGTTAAATAGGATGCCATGCACAATCCTGACTTGATGGTGACGGACATGAGAAGCACGGACGAACATCTGGTGAAACATCTGGCATGCCTGTTTTGCTGCCGCTGCTACAGTGTGATCAAAAAATCTCCGGTGAGGAAAGCCCCAAATCCTCGGCTTTGCCCGTTGCTTGGCGGCCGGTGCCGGGGTCGAAGCGCTCGGCAGAGATGGTGCTCGGTGTCGGAGGGCTGGTCGGAGGCTCGAAATTTTCAGACGGACTCGGAGTTGGCTGTGGTCGGGTGCTTCCAGAGGCTGCATCGGGAAGTTTTGCGATGCTGGAGGTTCATGGCAGGAAGAGTTTTTCTTCCTTCTATCGGCTGCATGAGATGATGGGCTATTGAGGACTTTGAGACTTTTTTTTACCGTGCCCATGATCTGTCCGTATCAATTACGGTATTCCTTTGCACTGTTGTAACTATATGTTATAATTACGTGGTTTTTGTCAATTAGTCTTGGTCTGTCTTGTGTTCTTGTGATATCATACTGGAGGAACATCATATCATTTCTTAATGCATGCATTACTAAATGACAATAAATGAGGACTGAGTGTCCTCACAATCTAAAAAAAAAAGTAACTAAGGTGGCTGGTTACAGGTCTATTTCTTATTTGTTATGTTTTGTGCTACAGTTCCAGTAACAGGTTCTATGTAATTAGTTTGAACTTTGACTTTGAATCCACACTTTCTCTGCCACTATTCTCCCCCTTTTGCCACTGGATTCCTCTCGGTACAAACTTACTAACCCATCCTCCACTTCCTCATCCAGGTCATTTATAAAAATCAGGAAAAATAAGGAAAACCCTAAGGCATTCATCAAGTATGTGAAGAGCAAGAGGATAAGACGTGAGAGAATAGGTCCAATGAAGTGTGACAGTGGAAAAATGTGTACAGAACCAGAAGAGGTAGTGGAAGTACTTAATGAATACTTCGATTTAGTATTCACCACAGAAAAGGAAGTTAGCAATTGTAGGGAACACTTATAGTGTACTGAATAGTTTGAGCATATAGACATTAAGAAAGAGGATGTGCTGGAGGTTTTGGAAAGCATCAAGTTGGATAAGTCACTGGGACCAGAAGAGATATACCCCAGGCTAGTGTGCGAGGTGAAGGAGGAGATTGCTGAGCCTCTGGCATCATCAATGGGGATGGGAGAGGTTCTGGAGGATTGCAGGGTTGCAGATGTTGTTCCCTTATTCAAGAAAGGGTGTAGAGATAGCCCAGGAAATTATTGACTAGTGAGTCTCACTTCAGTGATTGGT
Organism: Hemitrygon akajei; assembly: GCF_048418815.1. NCBI lineage: Eukaryota > Metazoa > Chordata > Chondrichthyes > Myliobatiformes > Dasyatidae > Hemitrygon > Hemitrygon akajei. Next base: position 162,921,699 of record NC_133125.1, read on the forward strand.
AAGTTGATGGAAAATATCCTGAGAGGCAAGATATATGAACATTTGGAGAGGCATAATATGATTAGGGATAGTCAGCATGGCTTTGTCAAAGGCAGGTGGTGCCTTACGAGCCTGAATGAATTTTTTGAGGATGTGACTAAACACATTGATGAAGGACGAGCAGTAAGTGTTGTGTATATGGATTTTAGCAAGGAATTTGGTTAGGTACCCCATGCAAGGCTTATTGAGAAAGTAGGTCAGCATGGGATCCAAGGGGACCTTGCTTTGTGGATCCAGAACTGGCTTGCCCACTGAACGCAAAGGGTGGTGGTAGATGGGTTATATTTTGCATGGAGGTCGATCACCAGTGTGGTGCCTCAGGGATCTGTTCTGGGACCATTACTCTTTGTGATTTTTATAAATGACCTGGATGAGGAAGTGGAGGAATGGGTTCATAAATTTGCTGAAGATTCAAAGGTTGTAGGTGTTGTGGATAGTGTGGAGGGCTGTCAGAGATTACAGCGGGACATTGATAGGATGCAAAACTGGGCTGAGAAGTGGCAGATGGAGTTCAACCCAGATAAGTGTGAGGTGGCTCATTTTGGTAGGTCAAATGATTGCAGGATATAGTATTAATGGTAAGGCATTTGGCATTGTAGAGGTTCAGAGGGATTTTGAGATCCGAGTCCATAGGACACCCAAAGCTGCTGTGCAGGTTGACTCTGTGGTTAAGAAGGCATACGGTACATTGCTCTTTATCAATCGTGTGTCTGAGTTTAAGAGTTGAAAGGTATTGCTGCAACTTTATAGGACCCTGGTCAGACCCCACTTGGAGCACTGTGCTCAGTTCTGGTCGCCTCACTACAGGAAGGATGTGGAAACCATAGAAAGGGTGCAGAGGAGATTTACAAGGATGTTGCCTAGATTGGGGGCATGCCTTATGAGAATAGATTGAGTGAACTCGGCCTATTCTCCTTGAAGTGACGAAGGATGAGAGGTGACCTGATAGAGCTGTATAAGATGATGAGGGGACTCTCAAGATGGCGCTCATGGGGTGAAGAGGTATTAGGCTTCGCTCCAATCATTTTACTTTTCCTTACCTACAATCACCCCCTAACTGACCTATTTATAGCTAATTAAAAGGGGTTGACATGTATGAATTACATATCAGCTTTTTGAATTAAATTTCAATTTTCTAAAATGTCTAAACAACGAGAAACCAGAGAAATGAAATCGAATGAAGAACCGTTAACTTTGGACACAATTGCGAAACTTATGGATGAGAGACTTGAAAGACTGGAGAGTAAACTCACCCCACAGTTTTCTTCACTTGATGAAACTTTAGAAACGGTTGACGGAAGACTCCAATCACTTACATCGGATATTCAGCTTGCCAGAGAGACTGTACAATTGAAACTTTACAATAAAAGTTATCGTTTACTTCCCAACTGATGGAACACTATAAATCCAAACTTACTGATCTTGAAACTCGATCCCGAAGACAGAATTTGCGGATAATTGGCCTCCCAGAAAACTTCGAGAAGGGTGATCCTGTTACTTTTTTCTCCAAATTTCTAATGGAGGTTTTCAGTTCAGACATTCGGGACACCCCTCCATTAATCGACTGCGCACATTGTATCCCTCACTTCCAACCGGCTCCAGGTGGGAAACCACGACCAGTGATTATTCGGCTTCACTACCCTCATGTTAAAGATCGCCTGATTTGTGCCGCTCGACAGAAGGGTATGATTCCTTTCCAAGATTTTAAGTTTCGCATTTTGGAAGACTGTAGCCCCAAAGTTCTGAGGGAAAGAATAGCCTTTAAACCAGTTATGGTGAAATTCCATCGGAATGGTTTCAAACAAGCGTTGTTATTTCCAGCTCAACCGAGAATCACTTTTCGGGATGACTCTCGTCAGCTGTTTAAGTCTCCAGCGGATGCCCAAAGATTCCTTGAGGAACAGCACCTTCCCACTACAAGTTGTATAATGCATTGCATTTTTATTATCTGCTTTCAAAGGCATTTTACTGTTTTTGTTTTTTCTCTAAGATAATAATTAACCTATAGATTTGGACCTTTTATAATTTGATGATTTGTATGCAATGGCCGATAGTGTATTAGTTTGTATACATAAACAAAGGTCTGTTGATTTTTTTTGGTTTACCTTAAGTTTGTTTTAACAATTTTTTTTAGTCTTAAGTAACTAATTAAATGCTCTTAAGTTTATACACACTTTTGCCTTATATCTTTTATGTTTAAGTTTTGAGGTATTCTTTCAAACTTTCCTTTTCCAAGATGTCGATTCTTCTTCCCATAAGTCCTCAGTTCTTAGTTACGTTACATTCGTTTTGGTGTATTTGAACAAGACTGATTACCCTCTTTTGAAACATTAGTATAGTGTTACCCGGTTTTCAGCTTTAACGGCCTAGGGTTTTTTTAGCTTACTTTTTTTAACAATACTAATTTCGTAATTTAATCCTTATTATATTAATCCCCTTTTTTGCCTCCTCTGAACATGGGTGGTTTGTATCCTTTTTTATACTTTTTTTTGAGTTGCCATCTTGAGAGATGGGGGTAATATTAGTGTTAGGTTGCTTGCTTGCCTCTTTCTGGTTTTTTCTTGGGGTTCAGGGGTGGTGGAGGGGGATTTTCTTTTGCTTTTGCTTTCTGCATAGTATCTATTTCATGGGCGGACCTGAAACTATTAAAATGGCTGAGGAGTCGTAACTTCCGTTTCCTTTTTGAAACTGCTTTCCTCCTCCTGTCTCATGAGTTCATTTTCCCCTCAACCTTGTGTATTAACTATGATAAATATTAGCAATATGAATAAGATTATCAACTTTTTTTCTTGGAATACAAATGGTTTAAACCACCCAATTAAATGGAAAAAAATATTTAAAGGTTTGCACAGGATGAATGCTAATATTATTTTTGTTCAGGAGACTCATGTGAGGAAGGAGGATAGTCAACGTTTTTTTAGGTTTTAGAGGGCCAACAATATCATTCGAATTCCCGAGCTAAAGTAAGAGGCATTTCTATTTTTATAGATTCCTTAACTTCCTTTACACATTATGAAACAATTTCGGACCCACAAGGTAGATTTTTGCTCCTTACTGGTTTACTTGTTAATCAAAAAGCTGTCTTAGTTAAAGCTTAAACTCCGAATATTGACTGTCCTGAATTTTTTAAGTGTTTATTTACATCCTTCCCTCATTTGAACGACTCTTCGTTGATAATGGGTGGGGATTTTAATTGTTGTTTGAATCCCTCGATGGGCAGATCTAAGCCCACTCAGACTTTTCCAAATAAATCAGCCTCTCTTATTAACTCTTTTATGGTAGATTCCAGAATTTCTGAAATTTGGCTATTTTTACACCCCAAGGATAAAGAATTTTCATATTTCTCTCATTTTCTTTCATGTTTATCATAATTATTCAAGGATTGATTATTTCTTTATAGATCATCATTTTCTTACAGATGGTACTGATTGTAAATATGACTATTACTATCTCTGATCATGCACCCTTGAAGCTTTCTATTTAGACAATGGATTCATCCTCAAGTGTTAAATCATGGCGGTTCAACTCTACTTCTGGATTCAGACTTTATCAATTTTATTAAGCAACAAATTGATTTTTTTTTTCAACAAATGTCACAGAAGAGATCGCTAGTGGAACACTATGGGACACTTTCAAAGCATTTATTTGTGGGCAAATTATTTCATATTCTGCCGGAGTAAGGAAACGAATTAATACTAAAATACTCACGTTGGTTGATAAAATTAAAGAAATTGATAAGACCTACTCTCTAATTCCTAGTAAAGAACTTTATAAGAAGAGAGTTGAGCTTCAAATGGAGCACAGTTTGTTATTATCCTCCTCGATTGAAAATCTGCTAATTAGGTCTAGGACCCAGTTTTATGTATATGGGACAAATCTGGTAAACAATTGGCAAACCAACTGAAAGCTGCTTCAGTTAAATGGCAAATTACTAGGATCCGTAAATGAGATGGCACTCTAACGACTGATTATGAAGAGATAAATAAAGCCTTTCAAGATTCTTATGATTTTCTATACCAATCAGAATTTTCTGATGATTCCTCCACAATGAATGAATTTTTAAGGAAATTGAATATTCTGAAATTAACGGTAGAAGATTGTGCACCATTAGATGCACCCATTATGGAAACTGAAATAAAAGAGGCCATTTCTTCACTGAATTCAGGAAAAGCCCCCAGTCCGGATGGTTATACTGCGGAATTATTTAAATCCTTTTCCTCCATACTCTCTCCTTGGTTATGTAAAATTTTTAAGGATGCATTAACTATAGGCAATTTACCACAATCCTTTTATGATGCCTCTATTTCTCTAATTCTCAAAAAAGAGAAAGATCCTGATGAATGAGCATCCTATCGGCCCATATCATTGTTGAAAAATGGACTCCAAGATTTTTACCAAAATTCTGGCCGCTAGATTGGAAAACTTTTTACCTTAAATTATTTCTGAGGATCAGACCGCATTTATTAAAAATCATTACTCATCCTTTAATATTAGAAAATTAATTAATATAACTTATACTCCATTAAAAATTCCAGAATGTGTCATCTCCTTAGATGCTTAAAAAGCATTTGATAGGGTAGAATGACCATACTTATTTAATACGCTACATAATTTTAATTTCAGCTCAAAATTTATATCATAGATTAAATTAATATATTATAAGCCATTGGCTTCGGTATTTACTAATAATCAAAAATCTCCCTTTTTTCAGTTGTTCTGTGGCACGAGGCAAGTCTGTCCCTTAAGTCCTCTACTTTTTGATATTGCTCTGGAACCCTTAGCCATTGTTATTCGTGATTCACCCAATATTTTTGGTATCACCCATGGGGAGGGGACGTATAAGCTATCATTATATGCTGATGACTTATTACTATATATCTCCGACCCGGAGAGATCCATTCCTGCTATTCTGTCATTGCTTGCTCATTTCAGCAGTTTTTCTGGTTATAAACTAAATCCTAATAAGAGTGAATTATTCCTATTAAATATGCAAATCCTTATCTATAAACACTTACCATTTAAAGTTGTCACAGATAACTTTACTTATTTGGGTATTTAAATTACTAAGAAACACAAGGACTTTTTAAAAGTTAACTTCTTATCTTTAATTGACCAAATTAAGCAACTTATTAATAGATGGTCCCCGTTATCTTTGTCATTGGTTGGTCGAATTAACACTATTAAGTTGATGGTTTTACCTAAATTTTTATACCTATTCCAAGCATTACCAATTTTTATTCCTAAATCCTTTTTTGAAATTATTGATTCCAAAATTTCTTCGTATATATGGCAGAATAAAAATCCCAGATTAAGTAAAAAATATTTACAGAAGCCTAAGAAGGAAGGTGGTTTGGCTTTGCCTAACCTAAGATTTTACCATTGGGCAGCTAATATTCGAAATTTAATATTTTGGACACAAAAATCGACTACATTATTAAGCCCACAATGGATAAACCTGGAGTGCAAATCTGTACAAGACTTCTTGTTGTTTTCTATTTTAGGATCTTTGCTTCCCTTTGTCTTATCTAAATTGAATAAACAAATAACTAATCCTATAGTTAAACATACATTACGAATTTGGTTCAAATAAGTTTATCTTATCCAGCCCTGTTATATCTAACTTTTTTTTTTCAGCCCTGTCTTATAGACCAAGCCTTTGTGTGAAAAACAAAAGGTATAACATGTTTTAATGATCTATTTTTAGATAATAGTTTTATGTCCTTTGAACAGTTGTCCAATAAATAGAATCTGCCTAAAACCCATTTTTTTTAGATACTTACAAATTAGAAATTTTTAAAATAATGTGTTATCATCCTTTCCAAATTTATGTCCAATGGACATTACGGAGAAAACTTTAGCTCTGAATCCTTGTCAGAAGAGTTTAGTAGCTGTCATATATAATATGATTATGAAAACACAACCAGAGGTATCAGACAAAATTATGAAAGAATGGGACAAAGAACTTCACTGTCTCTTATCTGCAGAGCAGTGGGAGAAAATTTTACAGTTAGTTAATTCCTCCTCTATTTGTGCCAGATATGCCCTAATGCAATTCAAGGTTGTACATAGGGCTCATATGTCTAAAGACAAACTTGCTTGATTCTACTCTCATGTTAACACTATCTGTGACAGATGTCACCCTGAAATTGCGTCACTGACTCACATGTTCTGGTCTTGCCCCTGCCTGCAAAATTTTTGGAAAGATATTTTTGGCATTATCACAACAGTTTTAAATATAAAGTTACAATATTATTACTACTTATTACTGCTATTTTCGGCTTGCCCATGGTGCACAATGGTCAATTGTCCCCTGTAGCCAGGTGGATGATTGCATTTACTACATTAATGGCTAGAAGATCCATCTTATTGAAATGGAAAGAAATTACTCCTCCAACCACATTTCAGTGGTTTTCTCAAACTATTTCTTGCTTGAGCTTAGAAAAAATTAGAAGTATAATTTTTGATCCTTCAGTTAAATTCGAAGAAACCTGGAGACCATTTATTCAACATTTTCATATGAGTTAGGCTGACCTTTCCCAAACCTGATTCTTGATATCTTATTTGGATAGAGGTGTGGAGTTATTGACACTACTGTGTATATTTGATATATTATATTAGCCCATGATGGTTAAGTTTTTTTTTAGTATTTTGGCTTTTTTTTCCATTTTTTGTAACTTACGATGAGTTTGGGAGGCTACCATATATGAACTATTGTTTGTATTTGTATTTTAATCTATCAATTATGTGCTCTCAAGCTCTCTGTATTCAATGCTTTTTTACTATGATTCTTTGAAAATTAATAAAAAGATTTTAAAAGAAAGTAAGAAAGATGATGAGAGGCACTTATTGTGTGGATAGTCAGAGGCTTTTTCCTAGGGCTAAAATGGCTAACACGAGAGGGCACAGTTTTAAGGTGCCACTTACTGACCATCTCAGCATGCTTTTAGTTGAGCTGACAGCATATTGATAGAGCTAAATGCAGTCAAAGTGCTGGAACAACTCAGCAGGCCAGGCAGCACAAATGGACAGAAGTACGGTAAACAGTCAAATTTTTCGGTCTGATGCCCTTCGTGAGGACCTAATGAGGGGTCTGACAAAACATTTCCTCCTCTCCATGGATCCTACTAGACCTGCTGAGGTCCTCCAGAATGTTGTATGTGCTACATTGCATTTCCAGCATCTCTTGTGTTTATAATACAGAGCTAATGCACATAGTATTCAGGTTAGTTTATAGTCACATGCAGCAGTTTCCAATAAAAAATGAGCAACTTTTAAAATGCTAGTATTATGAGAATGACAGCAAAACTAATGTACATGATAAACACTTCAAAATAAGCTAACACATAGGAAAATATTACACTTTTCATCTGTCTCTTGCGTCAGGAACCAGCAGACCACAGCAACACACAGGAAATGCAGAAGGAACTCAGCAGGCCAGGCAGCATCTATGGACTTACACCAGTGCTACATTTCCTGACTGTTGTATTGTGGGTTGTTCTGGTTTAAAGTGATCACTGATCATTCTAGTCATTCCACGTGCTACATGATGTCCCAACAAGGACAGTGTCCCTGTCACAGGATCCATTTCACAAGATCCTCAGGTTTTCATAGCTTATAAAACCAAAGTGCTGCAAATATGTGACCATTCTCAAGATCAGGTACTTACACTTCTCCCTCCACAGGTGCTGCCTGACCAGCTGGCTGTTGTCTTTATTCAGCACCATCCTTTGAGAAGGCCTCATTGTCACATTTATCCCCTTCCAATATTCATCCCCTGACTATTCATCTTTTCCTGCAGGTTCAGCGAGCAGATAAAGCTCTGTTACCCACAGCTACATCAGGCACTCCACTCTCACCGTACTTTGCGTGGAGCAGAGTAAGTAATGCGTGTCTCGTGTCCCTGTGTTGCTTTCGGGCTGTCAGGCAAAGGAAGCTGCAGATGGGAGTATGTGAGGTCACCGTGTGAATTCTGATCTTTGTTCTGTGCAGAAAAGAGAGAAGACAATTTATGACGATCAAGAGTGAGAAAGGAGGAACAAAATATGTAGTAACTCAGTGGTGGTTAAAAGATTTCAGGGAAAGTCGGGGAGGTTATCTGACATGAAGGGGAGAATTCATCTCAGGATCAGAAGAATATGTTTTAGCCTGTTCTATTAATCAGCTAAATCTGCATCACAACTGTATACTTCTTTCTTCATTAAGGAACAGACTGTGGACATCAGTGGAAGAGCCATTATTTGTTACAAATTCCCAACTTCCCCCAAGCCGGTAGTGGCAAACAGTTTTCATGAGTGTTTGATATCTGTGTGGTGAACGATGCATCTACAGAGCTTTACAAAACTCAGAATGGATTGCACCACCCAGAGTAAACCCTCTTGTGAACTTCAAAGTTCAAAGTAACTTGATTAACAAAATACATTTATGTCACCATATACAACCCTGAGATTTATTTTCTTGTGGGCATTCAGAGTGGAACAATAGAATCAACAAAATTCTAAAGCAGAGAAGGACAAAAACATCGTGCAAAAAAAAAATACAAAATATGCAAATAACAATAAAATACATAAAATAGACACATAAATACATAGATAGACAGAAAGATAGAGTGACAGATAGATAGATACACAAAGAAACAATACTGAGAACATGAGTTCTGGAAGCCTTAAAAAAGAGTTCATTGGTCGTGGAATCAGTTCAGTGCGAAGGTGGTTCAGAAGCCTGCTGGTTGAAATGTAATGACTGTTCCTGAACTTGGGCTTTTGAACCTCCTTTCTGATGGCAACATTGAGAAGACAGTATGGCCTGGATGGTGGGAGTACTTGAAAATGATCTAGAGGTGGAAGTAAGGTTATTGGAGTGAAACGTTTGGAAGATTCTTCAAAAGTTCTTAATAGTTGGTTGCTGACACTTAAAATAGAGAATTAGGGTTATTTAGTACAAGATGAATGGAGGCTTGAATGCAGTTGGCAGAAGGATCCACCCAAGTGAATAAACATACAATAACATGCGACATAAACAGTTGGAATAGGCCACTTGGTCCCTCAAACCTGCTCCACCATTCAATATGATTGTGGCTGATCAATGCTGCCCTCAACTCTTGTGTGAGTTCCCCAAGACGCTTAGTTCCTCAATGTTTACACTATCTATTTATCTGCACAAAATATATTTTATGAGATGACCTCCACCAATTCAGCAGTGAAGAATTCCAGAGGTTCATCACTCTCAGAGAGAAGAAATTTCCATCCACCTAAATTTGAAATCACCAGCTCTTTATTTTGTAGGTGGGTCCTCTTGTCCATTACTCTCCCACCAGTGGAAACAGAGTTACCGATGTGAGGAGACATTTCTTCACTCAGAGGGGAATGAGCCTTTGAAATTCTCCATGTTGGAGTGCTGTGTGGAGACTCAGTTATTGTGTGCATTAAAAACCAAGATCGATAGATTATGGAATTCAAAGTGTATGTGGAGAATGAAAGGAAATGGCACTGAGAGACTGTAGATCATCCAGGCTCCTGATGAATAGTGCAACAAGCTTGAAGGGCGGATAGCCTTTTGCTTTAATATCATTTGTTATTATGATGTGTTCTCCCCACATCCTCATTATAAGACCATAAGTATAAGACATAGGAGCAGAATTAAGCCATTTAACCCACCGAGTCTGTTCCACCATTCAATCATAGCTAATCCTTTTTTATCCCGGCTCAGTGCAACTCCCTGACCTATCAAAGACCCTTGACCACTCAAAATGGAGAAGCAACATTCAGAGCAACATAGAGAAATTCAAGTCCTTTAGTTAGGAGAACACAGTGCATAGAGCAAACAGGGAATGGAGTACTCAGTGTCCATTCAGTCAATCACCTCTCATCCCACTATGGATCCCACATTGACTTTTTGAGCTATGTCGGTATCTAGGAACCACAGTGGACAGTGTGTACGCAAAGCAGAAACTTCAGCAGGGCTGGACCACTTGCTGTCCAAGCTACAGGAAGTGAAAACAACAATGGTGGAAACTCTGAGCTTTTATTTTGACTCAATCTTTAGTTCATACCGTCATGCCTCATACAGGAATTTTACTTAGTTCACTGTAAACCTCTGCCTCTTTCAAAGCACTATTGAAATATAACCTCTTCTTCCACTTGGGTCCTACAGCCTAGTTCTTCTTTTCCTTTACAACTAGGCATCAAATTCCTTTTTGTGGGTGATGTTACGATCTGGTTCCACTATTCGAGCAGGTAGTACATTTCTGATCTTAATGATACATAACATTAGAAAAATACTTTGCCTCGCTACAGCTCTTTTAATTTTTTGGAGCCAAATCTTCCAAAACCTGCATGTTTTTGGGTCTCCTTTTGTTTATGCTTTGTCTCGCTCTGACCACAGTTCTTTTATAGTTGCTCCATCGAAGACTTTATAGAATAGTACAGCACAGGAACCAATGCCAAATTTAACTAATCCTCTTCTGCCTGTTTATGATCAATAACTCCCCATATTCATGAGTCCATCTAACAGCCTCTTATACACCCTTAACAACATTTTTATCAGCATAACACCTGGTGGTCTGTTCCAGGTGTTCAACAAAAACCTGTCACAAATGCCTCAAATGCCTCCTCCATTAAAGAGGATTGCATGGAGTTGGGATTGATATATTAGCATGGATAATGGACTGTTTAACCAAGGTAGAGAGTTGGGATAAATACATCCTACTCTGGTTGGCAATCAGTGGAAAGAAACATACCACAAGGATCAGTGCTAAGCCCATAAAAATTCACAATATAAATTAACGATTTTCAAGAGGGGACTGAGTGCAGCAGCATATCTAAGGCTATGTCCACACTACACCGGATAATTCCGTAACTGAAGCTTTTTCTCTTCGTTTTTACCCTCCATCCACACTAAAACGGCGTTTTCATCCCCCAAAAACCAGAGCTTTTCAGAAACGCTCTCCAAAGTGTGTAATTTTGAAAACACCAGATTGGCTGGATCAGTGCGGATGGGGTAACTGGAGAAATCTGAAAACGCTATCAGACAGCAGCGTGCTATTTCATTGTTTTCTTGAACACAATCTAACAATTTCAGAACAGACAGCAACGAGACTGAAGCCAGAAGAGTTAGAAATGTACTCACCAAATACTTTGACCCATAACTTACTGAATAAATAAGTATACTGTACTCACTTTGCCCTGTTTTCTGTCCTTGCTTGTATGAAGGTGGTTTACCTATTTATGCAAGTACTTCTCTGACAATAGATATGTAACAGCCTAATGTAACATTGTATGGAAATACAAGATAACACTAATGCAGACAGGTTTTATAAATTTAACAAGGTGCTTTATTAAGGCAACAGTGTTAGTCAGTTTTTCAAAGTTCTTTATCAGCCTGGTCAATCTGTCCGTGAACTCCCTGTCGGTTGCCTCCGTACGCTCCAGTATTTCTTTTTAATTATAAGTTCTCTTGCACGAGAGCCAACAGCTGTCAGTCGTTTTAAGTTTTTCTAGTCTGTAGCTACACAAACACGCACTTTCACAGTGAAATCAACACCAAACATGTCGCTTGTTTTCAGTAGATGTGTCCTACACATGCACAGTAGGAGGAGGTTCACCGAAATCTCCGTTTCAATGTGGACAGAGATGTTTTTAAAAACGCATAGTGTGGACGCCTCTCGTTTTTAAGCGAAACCAGCATTTTCAAAATTATTCGGTCTAGTGTGGACGTAGCCTAAGTTTGTTGATGATTCTAAATTAGAACATAGAACATAGAAATTTACAGCACATTACAGGCCCTTCAGCCCACAATGTTGTGCCGGCCATGTGACCTACTCTAGAAACTGCCTAGAATTTTCCTACTGCATAGCCCGATATTTTTCCAGATTGAAGTTGCTTAAAAGTTGTTATTGAATCTGCCCCCACCACCGTTGCTGGTAGTACATTGCACACACTGACCACACTCTGTGTAAAAAACCTACCCCTGACATCGCCGCTGTACTTACGTCCAAGGACTTTAAAGCTATGCGGCCTGTGTTAGCCATTTCAGCCCTGGGAACAAACTTCTGGCTACCCACATGATCAATGCAACCTCTATCAGGTCACCCCTCATCTTCTGTCACTCCAAGGAGAAAAAGCCAAGTACACTCAACCTACTCTCATAAGGTACGCCCTCCAATCCAGGCAACATCCTTGTAAATCTCCTCTGAACTCTCCCTATAGTATCCACATACTTCCTGTAGAGAGGTGACCAGAATTGAACTCAGCACTCCAAGTGTGGTCTAACCAAGGTCTTATATAACTGGGAACAAATAAGAGAATATCTGCCGATGCTGGGAATCCAAGCAACACACACAAAATGCTGGAGAAACTCAGCAGACCAGACAGCAACTGTGGTCTATATGACATAGATCTGAGGCAGAATGGTAGGGCTTTGGCTCATTTGGGCTTCGGCGATATCCGGTTGAGATGAGGCAAGTTACCTGTGAGGAATAGGAACAGGAAGTATGTCTGTGAGGCCAGTGTTCTGTACTGGGTGTCAGATGTGGGAAGTCCGGGAGACTGCCAGCCTCCCGGACAGTGACATCTGCGCCAGGAGTGTCGATCTGCAGTTCCTTAGGGATCGGGTTAGGGAACTGGAGATGCAGCTCGATGACCATCGTCTGGTCAGGGAAAGTGAGGAGGTGATAGAGAGGATCTATAGGCAGGTAGTCTCACCGGGGCCTTGGGAGACAGATAAGTGGGTAACAGTCAGGAGGGGGAAAGGCAGGAGTCAGATACCAGAGAGTATCCCTGTCTCCTTTAACAATATGTACTCCTGTTTGAGTACTGTTGGGCGGAGTGACCTCACCTCTGGCAAAGAATCTGGCCCTGTGGCTCAAAAGGGAAGGAAAGGAAGAGGATGGCAGCAGTGTTAGGGGGTCAGAAAGGCGATTCTGTGGATGCAGGAAAGAAACATGGATGGTAGTTTGCCTCCCAGGTGCCAGGGTCTGGGATGGTTTTGATCACATTCACGATATCCTGAAGTGGAAAGATGAACAGCCAGAGGTTGTGGTACATATTGGTACCAATGACATAGGTAGGAAAAAGGAGGAGGTCCTGAAAACAGACTACAGGGAGTTACTAAGAGTGCCAGGCTTTAGATGTTTCACAAAGAACAGGGAGTGAGGCAAAAGAGGTGGGGGCATGGCACTGCTGATCAGAGATAGTGTCACAGCTGCTGAAAAGGAGGAAGTCATGAAGGGATTGTCTACTGAGTCTCTGTAGGTGGAAGTTAGAAACAGGAAGGGGTCAATAACTCTACTGGGTGTTTTTTATAGACCACCCAATAGTAATAGGGACATCGAGGAGCAGAGAGGGGGGACAGATTCTGGAAAGGTGTAATAATAACAGGGTTGTTGTGGTGGGAGGTTTTAGTTTCCTAAATATTGATTGGCATTTCCCTAGAGCAAGGTGTTTAGATGGCATGGAGTTTGTTAGGTGTGTCAGCAAGGTACAATATGTAGATAAGCCTACAAGAGAAGCTGTACTTGATCTGGTATTGGGAAATGAACCTGGTCAGGTGTCAGATCTCTCAGTGGGAGAGCATTTTGGACATTGTGATCATAATTCTATCTCCTTTACTATAGTATTGGAGAGGGATAGGAACAGACAAGTTAGGAAAGCGTTTAATTTGAGTAAGGGGAAATATGAAGCTATCAGGCAGGAACTTGGAAGCATAAACTGGGAACAGATGTTCTCAAGGAAATATATGGCAGAAACGTGGCAAATGTTCAGGTGATATTTGCGTGGAGTTCTGCATTGGTACATTCCAAGAAGACAGTGAATGGATGGTAAGGAACAGGAACTGTGGTGTACAAAGGCTGTTGTAAATCTAGTCAAGAAGAAAAGAAAAGTTTATGAAAGGCTCAAAATACTAGATAATGATAGAGATCTAGAAGATTATAAGGCTAGCAGGAAGAAGCTTAAGAATGAAATTAGGAGAGCCAGAAGAGGCTATGTTGAGCATGATTTAAAAAAAACCAAGGCATTCTACAAGTATGTGATGAGCAAGAGGATAAGACGTGAGGGAATAGTTCCAATCAAGTGTGACAGTGGAAAAGTGTGTATGGAACCGGAGGAAATACCTGAGGTACGTAATGAATACTTTGCTTTAGTATTCACTATGGAAAAGGATCTTGGCGATTGTAGGGATGACTTACAGTGGATTAAAAAGCTTAAGCGTATAGACCTTAAGAAAGAGGATGTACTGGAGCTTTTGGAAAGCATCAAGTTGGATAAGTCTCTGGGACCAGACGAGATGTGCCCAGTCTAATGTGGGAGGTGAGGGAGGAGATTGCTGAGCCTCTGGCAATGTTCTTTGCATCATTAGTGGGGACGGGAGAGGTTCTGCAGGACTGGAGGGTTGCGGATGTTATTCCCTTTTTCAAGAAAGGGAGTAGAGATAGCCCAGGAAATTATAGACCAGTGAGTCTTACTTCAGTGGTTGGAAAATTGATTGAAATGATCCTGAGAGGTAGGATTTATGAACATTTGGAGAAGCATAATATGATTAGGAATAGTCAGCATGGCTTTGTCAAGGGAAGGTCGTGTCTTACAAGCCTGATTGAATCTTTTGGAATTATGACTGAACATGTTGTTGAAGGAAGAGCAGTATATGTAGTGTATTGGATTTCAGCAAGGCGTTTGAAAAGGTACCCCATGCTAGGCTTGTTGAGAAAGTAAGGAGGCATGGGATCCAAGGGGATCTTGGTTTGTGGATCCAGAATTGGCTTGCACACAGAAGGCAAAGACTGGTTTTAGACAGGTCATATTCTGCATTGAGGTTGGTGATCAGTGGTGTGCCTCAGGGATCTGTTCTGGGACCCCTTCTTTTTGTGATTTTTATAAGTAACCTGGATGAGGAAATGGAGGATGGGTTAGTAAATTTGCTGATGACACAAAGGTTGGGGGTGTTGTAGATAGTGTGGAGGGCTGTGAGAGATTACAGTGGGACATCAATAGGATGCAAAACTGCGCCGAGAAGTGGCAGATAGAGTTCAACCCAGTTAAGTGTGAAGTGGTTCATTTTGGTAGGTCACGTATGATGGCAGGATATAGTATTAACGGTAAGACTCTTGGCAATGTGGAGGATCAGAGGGATCTTGGAGTCCAAGTCCATAGGACAATCAAAACTGCCGCGCAGGTTGACTCTTTTTTTTCTTTCTTTTTACAATATTTTTATTCAGAAGAAAAAACAAGATTTACAGAGTGCAACATATCGATACATCTCAACATAAATTGTGTACATTCATATACTGTAATAAAATTGATCAAAAGGTTATAGCATATCACTAAAAAGGTATACCACTGTAATCAAAAATTTAAAGATAGGTCATACATCATAAAAGAAATTTTTTATATAAAAAACTCTGATTTTTAAGAAGGCATATGGTGCATTGGCTTTCCTCAACCGTGGGATTAAATTTAAGAGATGAGAGTTAATGTTACAGCTATATAGGTCTCTGGTCAGACCCTATTTGCAGTACTGTGCTCAGTTCTGGTGTCTTCATTACAGGAAGCATGTGGAAACCATAGAAAAGGTGCAAATTAGATTTACAAGGATGTTGCCTGGATTGGGGAGCATGCCTTACAAGAATAGGTTGAGTGAACTTGGCCTTTTCCCCTTAGAGTGACAGAGGATGAGAGGTGACCTCATAGAGGTGTATATGAGAGGTATTGATCATATGGATAGTCAGAGGCCTTTTCCCAGGGCTGAAATAGCTATCATGAGAGGGCACAGGTTTAAAGTGCTTGGAAGTAGGTACAGAGGACCTGTCAGGGGTAAGTTTTTTACGTAGAGAGTGGTGAGTGCGTGGAATGGGCTGCCAGTGATGGTTGTGGAGGCGGATACGATAAGGTCTTTTAAGAGACTCCTGGATAGGTACATGGAGCTTTGAAAAACAGAGGGAGATGGGAAACCTGGGTACTTTCTAAAGTAAGTACATGTTCAACACAGCATTGTGGGCCAAAGGGCCTGTACTGTGTTGTAGTTTTTCTCTGTTTCTGTTTTCCTATGTTTCTACATAGGTGCAGAATTAGGCCATCTGGTCCATTGAGTCTGCTCCACCATTCAATCATGACTCATGGTTTTTCCTTCTCCTCCTCAACCTCAGTTCCCAGCCTTCTCCCTGTAATGGTTGATGCAATGTGCAATCAAGAACTTATCAATCTCTGCCTTAAGTACACCCAACGACCTGGCCTCCACAGCAGCATGTGGCAACAATTCCATAATTTACCACCCTTTGGCTGAAGAAATTAGCCCCTCTATCCTGAGGCTGTGACCTCTTGCCCCAGACTCTCCCACCATGGGAAACATCCTTTCCACATCTACTCTGTCTAAGTCTTTCAACATTCAAAAGGTTTCAATGAGGTCACCCCTCATCCTTCTGAGTTCCAGTGAGTACAGACCCAGAGTTATCAGACATTTCTCATATAACACTTTCATTCCTGGAATTATCCTTGTGAACCTCCTCTGGACCCTTTCCAATGCCAGCACATCTTTTCTAAGATGAGGGGCCCAAAATCGTTCACAATACTCAAAGTAAGGCCTTACCCGTGCCTCATAAAGCCTCAGCATCATGTCCTTGCTCTTGTATTCTAGACCTCTTAAAATAAATGCTAACATGACATTTGCCTTCCTCACCACTGACTCAACCTGAAAGTTAACCTTTAGAGTGTTCTGCACAAGATCTCCCATGTCCCTTCGCATCTCAGATTTTCGGATTTTCTATGCGTTTAGAATATAGTCCGCACATTTATTTTTACCAACAAAGTGCATGACCATGCATTTTCCAACTTTGTATTTCATTTGCCACTTTTCTTGCCCATTCTCCTAATCTGTGTTTCTGCATCATACCTGTTTTCTCAACACTACCTACTCCCAACAATCTTCGTATCATGTTGAAACTTGGCAATAAAGCCACCTATTCCATCATCTAAATCTTTTATGTAGAGCATGAAAAGAATTGGTCCCAACACCGACCCTTGCAGAACACCAATAGTCACTGGCAGCCACCCAGAAAAGGATCCTTTTATTCCCACTCATTGCCTCCTGCCATGAGTGATCAATGCTCTAACCATGTTAGTAACTTCCCTGTAATACCATGGGCCCCTACCTTGCTCAGCAGCCTCGTGTGTGGCACCTTGTCAAAGGCCTTCTGAAAGTCCAAAATACAAAAACTACTGCATACGCCTCATCTATCCTACTTGTAATCTCCTCAAAGAATTGCAACAGGTTCATCAGGCAGAATTTTTGCTGAAGGAAACCATTCTGACTTTGTCCTGTCTTGTTCTGTCTCACCAAGTACTCCATCACCTCATCCTTAACAATTGACTGTAACATCTTCCTAACCACCGAGGTCAGATTAACTAGTCTATAATTTCTTTCCTGCTGCTTTCCTCCTTTCTTAAAGAGTGGAGTGACATTTGTAATTTTCCAGTCCTCTGGTACCATGCCAGAGTCTAATGATTTTTGAAAGATAATTTCTAATGCCACTACAATCTCTAATGCTACTTCTTTCAGAAACCTAGAGTGCAATATAACTCGGAGTCCTGCCATGTGCAGAAGTTCGCTGATGACACGGCCATAGTGGGGTGTGTCAGGAATGGACAGGAGGAGGAGTATAGGAAACTGATACAGGACTTTGTGATATGGTGCAACTCAAACTACCTGCGTCTCAATATCACCAAGACCAAGGAGATGGTGGTGGACTTTAGGAGATCTAGGCCTCATATGGAGCCAGTGATCATTAATGGAGAATGTGTGGAGCAGGTTAAGACCTACAAGTATCTGGGAGTACAGTTAGACGAGAAGCTAGACTGGACTGCCAACACAGATGCCTTGTGCAGGAAGGCACAGAGTCGACTGTACTTCCTTAGAAGGTTGGCGTCATTCAATGTCTGCAGTGAGATGCTGAAGATGTTCTATAGGTCAGTTGTTGAGAGCGCCCTCTTCTTTGTGGTGGCGTGTTGGGGAGGAAGCATTAAGAAGAAGGACGCCTCATGTCTTAATAAGCTGGTAAGGAAGGCGGGCTCTGTCGTGGGCAAAGTACTGGAGAGTTTAACATCGGTAGCTGAGCGAAGGGTGCTGAGTAGGCCTCGGTCAATTATGGAAAACCCTGAACATCCTCTACATAGCACCATCCAGAGACAGAGAAGCAGTTTCAGCGACAGGTTACTATCGATGCAATGCTCCTCAGACAGGATGAAGAGGTCAATACTCCCCAATGCCATTAGGCTTTACAATTCAACTGCCAGGACTTAAGAACTTTTTTTAAAGCTATTATTAATGCTTTTTGAGTTAGTGATTTAGATGCAAATCATATTATTACTGAGTTAAGTATTGTATGTAATTAGTTTTTACTACAACAAGTGTATGGGACATTGGAAAAAATGTTGAATTTCCCCATGGAGATGAATAAAGTATCTATCTATCTATCTATCTATCTATCTATCTAATTCATCTGGTCCGGGTGACATGTACCATTCGATCTTTCAACTTTTTGAGCACCTTCACTTTTGTAATAGAAACTGTCCTCACTTCTCTTCCTTCACACACTACAACACCAGGCACACTAGTCATGTCTTCCACAGTGAAGACTGATGCAAAATACTCATTTAGTTCATCAGCCATCTCCTTGTCTCCCATTATTATTTCTTTTGCCTCTTTTTCTAGTGGTCCTATATCCACTCTCATTTCTCTTTTACTTTTAATGTACTTGAAAAAACTTTTACTATCCACTTTGCTATTATTTGCTGGCTTGCTTTCATATTTCATCTTTTCCCTCCTAATGATTTCTTTATTTGCACTTTGTAGGTTTTTAAAAACATTGCAATCCTCTATCTTCCCACCAATTTTTGCTTTGTTGTGTGCCCTTTGTTTTGCTTTTACAATAGCTTTGACTTACCTTGCCAGCCACGGTTGTCCTATTTTAACATTGAGTTTTTCATCATTTTTGATACATTTGTCCTGCATCTGTCTAATTTTTCCCAGAAAAACACACCGTTGCTGCCCTGCTAACATCCCTGCTAGCAGCTCCTTCCAGTTTACTCTAGCCAGTTCCTCTCTCATTCCACTGTAACTTCCCTTACTCCACTGAAATACTGCTACATCAGACTTTACTTTCTCCCTATCAACTTTCACATTGGACAAAGCCTACTTACACCAGAGTTACATTTCCTGAAGCTTATCAAAGAGGCCTCCTCAGCTTTCCTGATTGCTCACTGTTGTATTGCGGGTTGTTCTGGTTTAAAAATATCACTGATCATTCAAGTCATTCCATGTGCTACACGATGCCCCAACAAGGACAGTGTCACTATCACAGGATCCATTTCACAAGATCCTCAGGTTTTCATAGCTTATAAAACCAGAGTGCTACAAATATGTGACCATTCTCAAGATCAGGTACTTCCACTTTTCCCTCCACAGGTGCTGCCTGACCAGCTGGGTGTTGGCTTTATTCACCACCTCCTTTGAGAAGGCCTGATTGTCACATTTCTCCCCTTCCAATAATTCTCCCTGATCATTCATTTTTTTCTGCAGGTGCAGGGAGCAGATATACTTCTGTTAACCACGGCTAACTCACGCACTCCTCTCTCACCAAACCTTTCATGGAGCAGAGTAAATGACGCCTGTCTCATATCCCTGTGTTGTTGTCGGGCTGTCAGGCAAAGGAAGCTGCAGAAGGGTGTACGTGATGTCAACTTGTGAATTCTGATACTTGTTCTGTGGAGAAGAGACAGAAGACAGTATATAGAAGAAATATGTAGCAAGGGGGAAGAAAATATGTAGCAACTCACTGGTGTTTAAAAGAGGAGGAAAAGATTTCAGGGGAAGTCCAGAATGCTGTCTGACATGAAGGGGAGAATTCATCTCAGGAGCTGAAGAATGTCTTTTAGCCTGTTCTATTACTCAGCTAAATCTGTATCATAGTTATGTATTTCTTCCTTCTATCAGGAACAGATTGTGAACATCAATGAAAGAGGTATAATTTATTACAAATTCCCAACTTGCCCCGAGCCAGTAGTGGCAAACAGTTTTCATGAGTGTTTGATATCTGTGTGGTGAACGATGCATCTACAGTGCTTTACAAAACTCAGAATGGATTGCACCACCCAGAGTAAACCCTCTTGTGAACTTCAAAGTTCAAAATAACTTTATGAACAAAATACACGTATGTCACCATATACAACCCTGAGATATATTTTCTTGGGGCACTCTGGGTGAAACAAAGAAATACAATAGAATCAATAAAAATCTAAAACTGAGAAGGACAAAAACAGTGTAGAAAAGAAAAAGAAACAGTAAATACAAAAAATACAAATAACAATAAAAATACATTAAAATAGACACATAATAAACAATAATAGTAATAAATAAATAAATAGATAGATGGAGTGACAGGTAGATAGACGCATAGATACATAAACAAACAATACTGAGAACATGAGTTCTGGAATCCTTGTGTTACGTACCCGTGACACGTGACAGTGGTACCCTTGTCACGTGACTGGGGTTGAAGCTATACTGGACTTGAGGTAATGGTCTTGTGATGGTGGAGTGATGTCATTTTCCCGCCAGTAGAGGTCATGTGACAGGTTTTTTTACAGGGTATAAAAGGGCAGTTCGTGGCTGGATTTGCCATGTTGACTTCATGCCATGCAGTTTAGTTGAAAGATGAAGTTCTATCTAATGCCTAAAGTTTAAAAGGTCATTGCCAGCAGTTTCTGTATAATACTGCTAGGTGAGAATCAGTGGAGAGTGAAGATCGGAGTTTGGGAGTTAAAAGATCGAGGAGAATCGATTTCGACGGTGCAACAGGTTCGACCTTGTTTGATCCTTATTCGGAAGGAATTCGTTGACTGTTCTCGTGTTAATCCCTGAGAAATAGCAGAAAGGATTGGGAACAGTTCTGTAAAGGAAAGGTCAGTGCCTTTAAGCCGTTCCATTTGTCAATCTACGTAAATTCTTCGTGGG
Source organism: Hemitrygon akajei (assembly GCF_048418815.1). Taxonomy (NCBI): domain Eukaryota; kingdom Metazoa; phylum Chordata; class Chondrichthyes; order Myliobatiformes; family Dasyatidae; genus Hemitrygon; species Hemitrygon akajei. The sequence continues at coordinate 162,942,735 of NC_133125.1, forward strand.
AAAAGTTCGATTTGGGAACCGAAGCAACACAACGTGAAAGAGAATTTAAATCGTCTTAAGAAAGTCTCTCCCTTAAATGGACTGTAAGCATTTTGAACGTTTGCAATACTACTTTGAAGAACTGTTTTTGCAACATCGCTTTAAGAACTGTTTAAGCTTCATTGCTTTAAGAACTGTTTAAGCTGCCGCACAGCAGCTGATATCCGATTACGTGAGTGGTTTGTTTACTTTTGGGGGGTTTGTTTTCAGTGTTTAATAAACATGTTATTTGTTATAAAAACCCCTGCCTCACTCATATATTTATTGCTGCTTGAATCCGTAACACTTGAAAGAGGGTCCATAGGTTGTGGCATCAGTTTAGTGCTGAGAAGAGTGAAGTTATCCACAGGGGTTCAGGAGCCTGTTGGTTGAAGGGTGGTGGTGTGGGAACTTAGGCTCTTGAACCTCCTTTGAGATAGCAGCATTGAGAAGACAGTATGGCCTGGATGGTGGGGGGTCCTTGGAAATGATCCTGAGGTAGAAGTAGCATTCAATAGAGGGAAATATATGGAATATTCTTCAATGTTTCTTAAAAGTTGTTTGCTGACTCTAAAAATAGCTAATTAGGGTTATTTTCATAATTTTTCCCTTCAAATATAGCAGGGAAATAGATTTAAGGCGGAGATGAGCTGCAACTACTTTTGATGAGTACAGGAGTGACCATGGGTAGGAAATTAATAGAGTGTGAAGAGAAAAAAAAAACTGGGATGAATATAGGATTAGCAAAAATGGGTGGTACATGGTCAACACATTAGGTGGGCCAAAAGTCCTGTTTTCATGCTGTATCAATGTGATTTTATGACACCATGCATTTCCAAATTAGATAATCTCTGGAGTGGTTTTAACTTGATATGTAAGATGGGAATCCCTTGGGATAAGGCAGGATACGATTACTGTAACCGTCACCATCGCAACATGACCTCAATGGAGAATAGATTAAGGTAAGTTGTAAAACCAGAACTGCATCTGAAACCTCGGACATTCTGGAATTAAATTAATCCCTTTGGCCAACTGGGGCCAAGAATGAAGACTTGATTCATTGAATTATTCCCAAGATATTGGATACAACTGACAAAGCAGATGGTATTTTTTGTCAGTGATCTGAGCACCCCTAGTGCACTGACTGCTTACCTCATCCAGCTCCTCCCATGAAACTGCATTAGACTGGGCAATCTTCTCTGTTGTGTCCGACTTACAACCACAACCTGTTGTAAAACAGTTAGTCAGCAGTGTAATTTCTGACATTGTACATTATTTCAGTTCAAAACTAAGTGTATCATAAACAAGCCCTACAGAAACCGACGATGCAGACAAATGCAGACACTGGAAATCTGGAGCAACACACACAAAATGCCGGAGGATCTCAATGAGTTAGGCAACATTTATGAGGGGAGATAAGCAGTCAATATTTTCTGCCTTATCCTCCACAGATGCTGCCTGACCTACTGAGCTGCTCCTACATTTTGTGTTTACAGAAAGTCATGTTGCAACGAACAGACATATAAGAAACACACACAAAATGCTGGCATCAATTCACAAAGTATAGCAAATGCAAGACTCTTGCACAGCCACTATCCTTCCACAGGGTGGCAGGAGAGCTTTGCAGATTTTATCTGTGCACTGCCCCCCCCACCACACCCCCCCTCCCCCGCCACTCTACCACTGACACTGCCTCCCTTCCGGAGATGAACTTGATCTCTTCTTCTTATAATAATGTTAAATGGTCGTTGGTAGACCAACGTAAGGTGCAGTACTGCCACCTACTGAGCATAATTCAAGCTCACCAGATCTTGTTCTTGAAATTTTCCTCCACCATCTCTTTCATACTTTTTGTCACTACAACCCCACAGAGTACTATAAGCATTAAAACTCTTGTCCATTAGCTAACAAACTTCCAACATTCCTCTGCAATAAAAAAGAGGAAAAAAGAAAAGGAAAAAGAAAAAAAATCTCTTCTTTAAGGTCTGAATGTTATTTAACCCTCGTTGAAAAGCATCATTAATAAATTCTAGAGTTAAGTCCCTTTTCTCTGGATGTATTTCTGCAGCTTTAAAAATAATTTTTTCTGCCCTAATTTTAGCTTGTGCTGTACAATTTACCACATCTGCCATGTAATTAGCAAATTTTGGTTTATCAACAGTCAATGAATCCTTTGTTATAAAGACATGCACTTCACACACTGACAGAAATCTATCCATTTTCTGGATATTAATAGGTCCCATCGGTAGTGTTTTCTGTACTTTCTGAAGAGTCTCGGTATATAATATGTCCATTTCTCCCAAACACGCTGTACTTACCCAGCTTTCTTATATACAGGTCAGTCTGCATAAGCAGAGTTATGTTCCCTCTACAATTGCTACATTTTGCCAAATGCCTTCTCCACAATTATCAGAATCATGTACTCCACCATATCTACTACATATCTTCAGCCTTACACACAGCTGCTACCTGAACAAATGTCTAACACTGTAAGCAAGTATGGGGAGAGGAGCACATAGACTCCACAAGACCAGAAGATGTGGAAGCAGATTTAGGGTATTCTGCCCATTCAGTCTGCTCCACCATGGCTGATCCATTTTCTTCTCATTCCCATTCTCCTGTCCTCTCTCCATAACCTTTCACATGCTGAATAATCAAAAACCTATCAACTGCTGCCTTAAGTACACCTAATGACCAGGTCTCTACAGCCACCTGTGGAGATTAATTCCACAGATTCACCACGGTCTTGCTAAAGAAATTTCTCCTCATCTCCATTATAAATGGATGTCCCTCAATTCTGAGGCTGTGTTCTCTAGTCCTAGACTTCCCTGCCATCGGAAACATCCTCTCCACATCCACTCTAAGTAGGCCGTTCAGCAATCAGATAACCCCTCATCCTTCTAAATTCCAGCCCAGGGCCATTAGTCATTCTTCATACAAGAAGTTGTTCATTCCAACAAACATTCTTGTGAATCTCCTCTGAACCCTCTCCAATATCAGCAGATCCTTTCTTAAATAAGGGGCCCAAAACTGCTCACAGTACTACAATTGAGGCCTCACAATTGCCTTAAAAAGTCTCAGCATATGATCCGTGCTTTTATATTCTAGTCCTCTTGAAATGAATGATAATATTGCATTTGCTTTTCTCACCACCAACCCAACCAGTAAGTTAACCTTTAGGGAATCCTGCAATAGGACCCCAAGTCCCTTAGATGTTTGAATTTTCTCCCCTTTTAAAAAATAGTCCAAATATTCCTTTTGCCAATTCTTTGCCCATTTGCCTTATCTGTCCAAGTTCTTTTATAGCCCCCATACTTTCTCAACACTATCTGCCACTCCAACTATTTTGGTATTATCCACAAACCTGGCCTCAAAGCCATCAATTCTGTCATCCAAAGCATTGATATACAATATAAAAGAAGTGGTCCCAACACCTACCCCTGTGGAACATCACTGGTTACTGGCAACTAATCACAGAAAACTTCCTTTATTCCCAATCTTGGCCTCCTGCCAATCAGCCATTTCTTTATCCATGCTGTTATTGTTCCTGTAATAGCATGAACTCATTTCACAGCGTCATATGTGGCATCTTGTCAAAGGCCTTCTGAAAATCCAAGTTCACAACATACACTGGTTCTCCCGTGTATATGCTGCTATTTTTGGCCTGTTTTATCATGTGCCTCCAGTACCCCAAAATCTCAACATTAATAATTGACTCCAGTGTTCTCCCAGCCACATATGGCAGACGAATTGGCCTATAATTTATTTTCTTCTTCCTCCCTCCCTTCTTGAAGGGTGAGTGACATTTGCAATTTTGAAGTCCTCTGGGACCATTCTAGAATATAGTGATTCTTGAAAGGTCATTACTAATGTCTCCACAATGTTTTCAGCTATCTCCTTCTGAACCTTTGGGTGTAGTCCATCTGGTCCGAGTGACTTATTGAACTTCAGACTTTTCAGTTCCCAAAGCACCTTCTCTGTAGTAAAAACAACTATGTCCACCTCTGTCCCTGACACTCTTGAGTTTCTTCCAGGATGTCTTCCACAATGAAGATTGACGCAATATGCTTATATTGTTTTCCTGACATTTCCTTATCCTCCATTACTACCTCTCCAGCATCATTTGACAGTGGCCCAATATCTATTGTCTCCTCTATTTGTAGAGGCAGGTTGTTCTGAATAAGAAGAGAGGCTAAAGAAGGATTTAGATATATTAGGAGAATGGGCAATGAAGTGGCAGGTGGAATACAATGTCGGGTAGAGCAGTTTGGTAGAAGAATGAAAGGGTTCACCTTTTTCCAAATGGAGTGAAAATACAAAACAATGAAGTGCAAACGGACTTGTGAGTCCTTGTGCAGGATTTCCTAAAGGTTCATTTGCAGGTTGAGTCTGTGGTGAGAGAGGCAAATGTGATGTTAGTGTTCACTTCAAGAGGACTAGGATATAAAAAGATAGGACGTAATGTTGAGATTTTATAAAACACTGGTAAAGTATTGTGAGCAGTTTTGAGCCTCTTATCTTAGAAGCAATGTGCTGAAACTGGAGAGGGTTCAAAGAAAATGCATGAAAATGATTCCAGGATTGAACAGCTTGTCATATGAAGAACATTTTATGGCTCTGGGCCTATATTGGTTATAATTCAGAAGAATGAGGGGTGACCTCATTGAAGCTTATCAAATGGTAAAAGGCTTTGATAGAATGTATATGGAAAAGATATCTCCTGTCATGGGAGAGTCTAAGACCAGAGGACACAGCCTCAGAATAGAGGTGTTCTTTTAGAATGGAGATGAGATGGAATTTCTTTAGCCAGAGAGTGGTAAATCTGTGGAATTCTTTGCCACAGGCAGACATGGAGGCTGAGTCTTTGTATATATTTAAGGCAGAGGTTGATAGATTCTTGATTGATCAGGGCTTGAAGAGTTAGGGGGTGAAGGCAGGAGATTATGGTTGAGAGGAAAATTGGATCAGCCATGATGAGATGGGGGAACAGGCTTAAAAGTTTTCTGATCCTCCAAGAGGCAGGATTTATGAACATTTGGAGAGGTATAATATAATTAGGAATAGTCAGCACAGCTTTGTCACGTGCAGGCCATGCCTTATGAGCCAGATTGAGTTTTTTGAGGTTGTGACGAAACACATTGATGTAAGAAGAACGGTAGAAGTAGTGTATATTGATTTTAGCAAGGCATTTGATAAGGTACCACACACAAGGCTTATTGAGAAAGTAAGGAGGCATGGGATCCAAGGGGAAATTGCTTTGTGGATTCAGAACTTTCTTGCCCACAGAAGGCAAAGAGTGGTTGTAGACAGGTCATATTCTGCATGGAGGTTGGTCACCAGTGGTGTGCCTCAGAGATCTGTTCTGCGACCCTTATTCTTCGTGATTTTTATAAGTGACCTGGATGAAGACGTAGAGGAATGGGTTAGTAAGTTTTCTGATGACACAAAGGTGTTTTGGATAGTGTGGAGGGCTGTCAGAAGTTACAGCAGGACATTGATAGGATGCAAAACTGGGCTGAGAAGTGGCAGATGGAGTTCAACCCAGGTAAGGTTCATTTTGGTAGGGAAAATATGATGGCAGAATAAAGTATTAATGGTAAGACTCTTGGCAGTGTGGAGGATCAGAGGAATCTTGGGGTCCGAGTCCATAGAACACTCAAAGCTGCTGCGTATGTTGACTCTGTGGTTAAGAAGGCATATGGTGCATTGGCTTTCATCAACCATGGGATTGAGTTTAAGAGCCGAGAGGTAATGTTGCAGCTATATAGGACCCTGGTCAGACCCCACTTGGAGTACTGTGCTCAATTCTGGTCGCCTCACTACAGGAAGGATGTGGAAACCATAGAAAGGATGCAGAGGAGATTCACAAGAATATTGCCTGGACTGGGGAGCATGCCTTATATAGTGTTCTTCATTGTTTGGTTGATCCTTTCTACCACTCCTGAACTCTGAGGGAGGTAGGGTACTTGGACTTTTGTCCATTTCTCATAGTCAGTACAATTCCTTTATCACTTTCCCTGTGAAATGTGCTCCCTAATCCGAGTCCACCTAAACTACAGTTCCCCACCTTGGGAGGAATTCCTGAACTAGAATCTGTGCAGCAGCTCTGGCGGTGCAGTCCCTCGCTGGGAAAGCATCCACCCACACCGTGAAGTGATCCATAATTACTAGGCAGTAGCTTCCCCCCTGCTTTTGTGCAGGGGCCCCGTGAAGTCCTTCTGGATATTTTCCCAGTGTCCCCTTGGCTGTGGTTGATCTGACAGCTGTAGCTTCTTGCCCTTACCAGGGTTATTCTGGACACAAATGATACAAGGGCGGCAGAATTTCTCAACATCCTCCCCCATCCCTGGCCACCACTGATGCTGCCGGAGGGTTGTGGTCATGTTCTACCTCCCTTGGTACATCACCCCATGATATACCTTCACTAGTATCTGTCTAATACATGGTGGTACCACTATTCCTTCCTCCTCATGTGTCTAGCTCCCACCTAGTCCCTCCATTCTCTGCCATTTCTCCTTCTCTTCTGCCACCACCTCTTAATTTTAGTAAACTGGCTTCCATTGTTTCTTCCTGCACACTTGCAATTTCAGTTGCCTCTTGTTCCTCTGCTGTCTTCTTTGCCGTAATGTCTGCCCATTTATTAACATTCGGCTCCATACTCTCCCCTTTCTGGTGAGCTTTTAGTTTAGTTACTGCCAACTTGTCTCGCAGTATCTCTAAAACACTGGCTATCATCCCTAAATTACCTGCTTCATCTTCCGAAGTGATTAGTAAATCATCTGCATATTGTAATTTTGTCGACCGGGTGGGCGTTAGATTGAGCTTTTCCAAAGTCTGCACCATGACTTTATGAGAAATGGCTGGGCTGCTGTGGAATCCCTGGGGAAACCTGGCCCATGCTTCCCACCCAAGGTGAATGAAAATCGGTGATGGGACTCAGGTGCGATATCCAGGACTGGAGAAACTTTGTTCTGGAGCCAGGCTATTCAGGACTGTAACATGGTTCGCCACTATGGGATGCAATCTCGGCATGGTCTTAAGGGTGATATAGCCTTTTGTTAATGGATATGATCCATTGAGCTTCTTACTGGCTGTATAGATGAGTTAGTAGTGGCCGCAGTCTCTCTGAGTATACTCAGGTGTTTTGGTTCCTTCACTTTACCCTGAACAGCATTCAGAGTGTCAGTTTTTCTAGGGTACTGCTCATGGGGTTAAACAGCCCCCCTCTATTTTAACTGTGTTTAGCTTCATTCCACCACAACCGTGCTTGTGTCTACCCCACACTACAGGGAACAGTTTGCTGAAGTCTCTGATGATCGGGGCAGCTGCGACTATGCTAGCCAGCTTGTGTGATCTATTGGTTTGTACACATTCATTGCCCCTGACTTGTCCATATTACTTCTCCCTTTTCCCTGCCTCCATTAGGAGGTCTATTCCAAGGATAGTGGCCTCATTATTTGAACGACCCAGAAATATACTGGAAGCTGCACTCTCTTGATTTCTAGTACTTGCGACTGGCTTCTTTCTGCTTTCACTGTTTTTCCTCCTACACCCCGAATATAAATGGTCTGTCCAGTTGTTGGCAAGGGTAGATCAGTTATTGATAACGATGCCCCTGTGTCCGCTAACATATTGCATTGCTGGACTCCGAACAATGCCGTTGTGTAAATCTGTGGGTCACCAGTGCTGGTAATGGGGGCCGCCACATCTTTTTCTGACCTAGGAGCAGTCCTTACTGGCTCTATGAACTCACCGCCTGTCAGATTGGTCAGGCTGGACACCTATGGGGTGAGAGCTTACATGTCTGCTGTGACATTCACCTGTTATTCTTTCCTCTTTTTTGGACACTTGTCCCAATAGGCCGCATCTGTAACATATCTTTACCCTCCCACGTCTATTCCAGCAATTCCTTCCTTTGTGCCCTGGCTACTGGCAAACAAAATAAACCCTCTGGGACATCACAGCAGCTGCATCCACTGAGGCCATTTTATGATTTCTGTTGCACTTTCTTTGGCCTATATTACTGGCCCACTAAACTATCACAGAGCAGGTCGACCCCACCGTTATCCCTGAATCTAAATCTTCCTGGTGGACTGAGCTCAGGCCTTCCTTCATCATTTTCAGGAAGACTTGGTCATCCCTCCCTGGATTTTCCAACCTGTCTCACCAGATTAATAAACAAAGTTTCCTCACTCACATAAAACACACATGCATGCGCACACACTACTTTTATCTTTACCAGTTCAGCTCTCCGTGTTCATGATACCTCATGTTCCTGTGTACCATGATCCAAGTGTGAGTGCTAATTTTTTAAAAGATACTCACCCGCTAGAGTGCTAAGATCACTGGACACACAATGGGTCACGAAGGTATCCCACTTCTGACAGCAAATGCTGTTGCATGAATGAGATCACTGGGAAAATTACTGGTATGTACAAAGGAGCTTCTTTAATTGACAAAACAAGGTACAGCACACATCGTATGGAGACACATTTGGTGGAAAGGTCTGCTGGCCCAACATGGGCTCAATATTTTATGTGCCAAACATCAAAAGACAATTCCATATTTACAATATATAGACAATGCTTTCTTTGAAACTACATAAAACATTCACTCCTCCTGATTCACATCCACACCACAGACATCCAAATGAATCTTAATCAGCATGGTCTGGACTGGGATCCACAGCTTTTAGGAACCCACTGTTCTGAGCTGCACTCCAAATTAAATGCACAGTTCCTTTTCAGATGTGAGGACTAGTAGACAAAGTCAATTGTGAGAGTTAAATGACAGTGTCTGTGTCTCTGGGTCCAAGTCTGGCTGGATCGTTCTGTCATAAGAGTGGTGTTGGGAGCGGACCCAAATGTAAGACACAGACACTGAACTACCAGAAACAGGACTAGGTGTGAGAAGGAAACAAGGAAAGTGGGGAAGAAAGGACGTTGGACATGACACAGGCCCTGTACGAGACAAGGATTCCGGGTCTGGGCTAGGACCTGACTAGGATAGCGGAACCAGGACATGGAACTGGGAACTAGGAGCCTGGACTTGGACTCCGAGCCAGAGACTGGACAAGGACCCAGAATTTGGGTTTTGACTCAGGCTTGGACCCCAGAACTAGGCGCGGACATGACGTGGCTACAGGATGAGGAGAGGCAACAGGACTGAGCATGAGACCCCTGGACAGGACGAGGGAACCCCAGCACTGGACGAGGGAACCCCAGAACCGGGATGGGCAAGGTACTCCTAGGCTGGGTGAGGCACATGGACAAGACGAAAACACAAAGTCATAACTTGGACAGGACAAGGTTCTTGGACGTGACTAGGACTGGACGAGATCTCGAAGCCTTGACTTGGTCGAGGAAGAGACAGGAACGCAGAGCTTTGGTCGAGGGAGAGACAGGAACATGAGGCGAGGCAAGGCTAGGCTCCGGGTGAGGCGAGGCAAGGCTAGGCTCCGGGAGAGGCAAGGCGAGGCAAGGCTAGGTTGCAGACGAGGCAAGGCAAGGCTAAGCTCCGGGCGAGGCGAGGAGAGGCAAGGCTAGGCTCCGGGAGAGGCGAGGCGAGGCAAGTCTATGCTCCGGGCAAGGTGAGGCGAGGCTAGGCTCCGGCCGAGGTGAGGCGAGGCAAGGCTAGGCTCCGGGAGAGGTGAGGCAAGGCAAGGCTAGGCTCCGGCTGAGGCGAGGCGAGGCGAGGCTAGGCTCCGGGCGACGCGAGGCTAGGCTCCGGCAAGGAGAGGAGAGGCTAGACTCCGGCCGAGGTGAGGCGAGGCAAGGCTAGACTCCGGGAGAGGTGAGGTAAGGCTAGGCTCCGGCTGAGGCGAGGTGAGGCTAGGCTCCGGGAGAGGCGAGGCGAGGCAAGGCTAGGCTCCGGGCAAGGTGAGGCGAGGCAAGGCTAGGCTCCGGGCAAGGTGAGGCGAGGGTAGGCTCCGGCCGAGGTGAGGCAAGGCAAGGCTAGGCTCCGGGCGAGGCGAGGCGAGACAAGGCAAGGCTAGGCTCCGGGCAAGGTGAGGCGAGGCAAGGCTAGGCTCCGGGCAAGGTGAGGCGAGGCGAGGTGAGGTGAGGCGAGGATAGGCTCCGGGCAAGGTGAGGCGAGGCAAGGCTAGGCTCCGGGCAAGGTGAGGCAAGGCTAGGCTCCGGCCGAGGTGAGGCAAGGGAAGGCTAGGCTCTGGGCGAGGAGAGGCGAGGCGAGGCAAGGCTAGGCGAGGCTAGGCTCCGGGAGAAGCGTGGCAAGGCTAGGGTCCGGGCGAGGCGAGGCGAGGCAAGGCTAGGCTCCAGGCAAGGTGAGGCGAGGCTAGTGTCCGGGCGAGGCAAGGCTAGGCTCTGGGCGAGGCTCCGGGCGAGGCGAGGCGAGGCAAGGCTAGGCTCAGGGAGAGGCGAGGCGAGGCAAGGCTAGGCTCCGGGAGAGGCGTGGCGAGGCAAGGCTAGGCTCTGGGCGAGGCAAGGCGAGGCGAGGCAAGGCTAGGCTCCGGGCGAGGCGAGGCGAGGCAAGGCTAGGCTCTGGGCAAGGTGAGGCGAGGCGAGGTGAGGCGAGGCGAGGCTAGGCTCCGGGCAAGGTGAGGCGAGGCAAGGCTAGGCACCGGGCAAGGTGAGGCGAGGCTAGGGTCCGGGCGAGGCAAGGCTAGGCTCTGAGCGAGGCTCCGGGCGAAGCGAGGCGAGGCAAGGCTAGGCTCCGGGAGAGGCGAGGCGAGGCAAGGCTAGGCTCTGGCCAAGTTGAGGCAAGGGTAGGCTCTGGTCGAGGCGAGGCGAGGCGAGGCAAGGCTAGGCTCCGGGCGAGGCGAGGCTAGGCAAGGCTAGGCTCTGGCCGGGGCGAGGCAAGGGTTGGCTCTGGTCGAGGCGAGGCGAGGCTAGGCGAGGCTAGGCTCCGGGAGAGGCGAGGCGAGGCTAGGTTCTGGGCGAGGCGAGGCAAGGCTATGCTCCGGGCGAGGCGAGGCGATGCGAGGCTAGGGTCCGGGAGAGGCGAGGCGAGGCGAGGCTAGGCTCCAGGAGAGGCGAGGCGAGGCGAGGCTAGGCTCCGGGCGAGGCGAGGCGAGGCTAGGCTCCGGGAGAGGCGAGGCTATGCTCCGGCTGAGGCGAGGCGAGGCTTGGCTCCGGGCGAGGCGAGGCGAGGCAAGGCTAGGCTCCGGGCGAGGCGAGTCGAGGCGAGGCTATTCTCCGGGAGAGGCGAGGCAAGGCAAGGCTAGACTCCGGGCGAGGCGAGGCGAGGCAAGGCTAGGGTCCGGGCGAGGCGAGTCGAGGCGAGGCTATTCTCCGGGAGAGGCGAGGCGAGGCAAGGCTAGGCTCCGGGCGAGGCGAGGCGTGGCAAGGCTAGGCTCCGGGCGAGGCGAGTCGAGGCGAGGCTATTCTCCGGGAGAGGCGAGGCTATGCTCCGGCTGAGGCGAGGCGAGGCTAGGCTCCGGGCGAGGCGAGCCGAGGCAAGGCTAAGCTCTGGGCGAGGCGAGTCGAGGCGAAGCTATTCTCCGGGAGAGGCGAGGCGAGGCAAGGCTAGGCTCCAGGCGAGGCGAGGCGAGGCAAGGCTAGGCACGGAGCAAGGCGAGACGAGGCTAGGCTCCGGGCGAGGCGAGGCGAGGCTAGGCTCCGGGCGAGGCGAGGCGAGGCAAGTCTAGGCTCTGGCCGAGGCGAGGCAAGGGTAGGCTCTGGTCGAAGCGAGGCGAGGCTAGGCGAGGCTAGGCTCCAGGAGAGGCGAGGCGAGGCTAGGCGAGGATGGCTCCGGGAGAGGCGAGGCGAGGCTAGGTTCCCGGCGAGACGAGGCGAGGCAAAGCGAGGCGAGGCGAGGCTAGGCTCCGGGCAAGGCGAGGCGAGGCTAGGCTCCGGGTGAGGAGAGGCGAGGCAAGGCTAGGCTCCGGGTGAGGCAGGGCGAGGCGAGGTGAGGCAAGGCTAGGCTCCGGGTGAGGTGAGGCGAGGTGAGGCGAGGTAAGGCTAGGCTCCGGCCGAGGCGGGCAGAGGCGAGGCAAGGCTAGGCTCCGGGCGAGGCGAGGCTAGGCTCCGGGCAAGGTGAGGCGAGGCGAGGCTAGGCTCCGGGTGAGGCGGGGCGAGGCGAGGTGAGGCAAGGCCAGGCTCCGGGCGAGGCTAAGCTCCGGGCGAGGCGAGGCGTGGTGAGGCTAAGCTCCGGGCGAGGCGAGGCGAGGTGAGGCTCCGGGCGAGGCGAGGTGAGGCGAGGCTAGGCTCCGGCCGAGGCGAGGCGAGGTGAGGCTCCGGCTGAGGCGAGGTGAGGCTAGGCTTCGGGCGAGGCGAGGCAAGTCTAGTCTCCAGGCGAGGCGAGGCGAGGCAGGGCTAGGATCCGGGAGAGGCGAGGCCAGGGAAGGCTAGGTTCCGGGCGAGACCAGGCGAGGCAAGGCTAGGCACGGAGCAAGGCGAGACGAGGCTAGGCTCCGGGCGAGGCGAGGCGAGGCTAGGCTCCGGGCGAGGCGAGGCGAGGCAAGGCTAGGCTCTGGCCGAGGCGAGGCAAGGGTAGGCTCTGGTCGAAGCGAGGCGAGGCTAGGCGAGGCTAGGCTCCAGGAGAGGTGAGGCGAGGCTAGGCGAGGCTAGGCTCCGGGAGAGGCGAGGCGAGGCTAGGTTCCCGGCGAGACGAGGCGAGGCAAAGCGAGGCTCTGGCCGAGGCGAGGCGAGGCGAGGCGAGGCAAGGCTCCGGGCAAGGCGAGGCGAGGCTAGGCTCCGGGTGAGGAGAGGCGAGGCAAGGCTAGGCTCCGGGTGAGGCAGGGCGAGGCGAGGTGAGGCAAGGCTAGGCTCCGGCCGAGGCGGGGTGAGGCGAGGCGAGGCAAGGCAAGGCTAGGCTCAGGCCGAGGCGAGGCGAGGCAAGGCTAGGCTCCGGGCGAGGCGAGGCTAGGCTCAGGGCAAGGTGAGGCGAGGCGGGGCTAGGCTCCGCATGAGGCGGGGCGAGGTGAGGTGAGGCAAGGCCAGACTCCGGGTGAGGTGAGGCGAGATGAGGCGAGGTAAGGCTAGGCTCCGGCCGAGGCGGGGCGAGGCGAGGCAAGGCTAGGCTCCGGCCGAGGCGGGGTGAGGCGAGGCGAGGCAAGGCAAGGCTAGGCTCAGGCCAAGGCGAGGCGAGGCAAGGCTAGGCTCCGGGCGAGGCGAGGCTAGGCTCCGGGCAAGGTGAGGCGAGGCGAGGCTAGGCTCCGGGTGAGGCGGGGCGAGGCGAGGTGAGGCAAGGCCAGGCTCCGGGCGAGGCTAAGCTCCGGGCGAGGCTAGGCTCCGGGCGAGGCGAGGCTAGGCTCCCGGCGAGGCGAGGCGAGGCGAGGCTAGTCTCCGGGCGAGGCGAGGCGTGGTGAGGCTAAGCTCCGGGCGAGGCTAGGCTCCGGGCGAGGCGAGGCTAGGCTCCGGGCGAGGCGAGGAGTGGTGAGGCTAGACTCCGGGCGAGGCGAGGCGAGGCAAGGCTAGGCTCCGGGCAAGGTGAGACGAGGGTAGGCTCCGGCCGAGGTGAGGCAAGGCAAGGCTAGGCTCCGGGCGAGGCGAGGCGAGACAAGGCAAGGCTAGGCTCCGGGCAAGGTGAGGCGAGGCAAGGCTAGGCTCCGGGCAAGGTGAGGCGAGGCGAGGTGAGGCGAGGCGAGGATAGGCTCCGGGCAAGGTGAGGCGAGGCAAGGCTAGGCTCCGGGCAAGGTGAGGCAAGGCTAGGCTCCGGCCGAGGTGAGGCAAGGGAAGGCTAGGCTCTGGGCGAGGAGAGGCGAGGCGAGGCAAGGCTAGGCGAGGCTAGGCTCCGGGAGAAGCGTGGCAAGGCTAGGGTCCGGGCGAGGCGAGGCGAGGCAAGGCTAGGCTCCAGGCAAGGTGAGGCGAGGCTAGTGTCCGGGCGAGGCAAGGCTAGGCTCTGGGCGAGGCTCCGGGCGAGGCGAGGCGAGGCAAGGCTAGGCTCAGGGAGAGGCGAGGCGAGGCAAGGCTAGGCTCCGGGAGAGGCGTGGCGAGGCAAGGCTAGGCTCTGGGCGAGGCAAGGCGAGGCGAGGCAAGGCTAGGCTCCGGGCGAGGCGAGGCGAGGCAAGGCTAGGCTCTGGGCAAGGTGAGGCGAGGCGAGGTGAGGCGAGGCGAGGCTAGGCTCCGGGCAAGGTGAGGCGAGGCAAGGCTAGGCACCGGGCAAGGTGAGGCAAGGCTAGGCTGCGGGCGAGGCGAGGCAAGGCAAGGCTAGGCTCCGGGCAAGGTGAGGCGAGGCGAGGCTAGGCACCGGGCAAGGTGAGGCAAGGCTAGGCTGCGGGCGAGGCGAGGCAAGGCAAGGCTAGGCTCCGGGCAAGGTGAGGCGAGGCGAGGCGAGGCTCCGGGCGAGGCTAGGCTCCGGGAGAAGCGTGGCAAGGCTAGGGTCCGGGTGAGGCGAGGCGAGGCAAGGCTAGGCTCCGGGCAAGGTGAGGCGAGGCTAGGGTCCGGGCGAGGCAAGGCTAGGCTCTGAGCGAGGCTCCGGGCGAAGCGAGGCGAGGCAAGGCTAGGCTCCGGGAGAGGCGAGGCGAGGCAAGGCTAGGCTCTGGCCAAGTTGAGGCAAGGGTAGGCTCTGGTCGAGGCGAGGCGAGGCGAGGCAAGGCTAGGCTCCGGGCGAGGCGAGGCTAGGCAAGGCTAGGCTCTGGCCGGGGCGAGGCAAGGGTTGGCTCTGGTCGAGGCGAGGCGAGGCTAGGCGAGGCTAGGCTCCGGGAGAGGCGAGGCGAGGCTAGGTTCTGGGCGAGGCGAGGCAAGGCTATGCTCCGGGCGAGGCGAGGCGATGCGAGGCTAGGGTCCGGGAGAGGCGAGGCGAGGCGAGGCTAGGCTCCAGGAGAGGCGAGGCGAGGCGAGGCTAGGCTCCGGGCGAGGCGAGGCGAGGCTAGGCTCCGGGAGAGGCGAGGCTATGCTCCGGCTGAGGCGAGGCGAGGCTAGGCTCCGGGTGAGGCGAGGCGAGGCAAGGCTAGGCTCCGGGCGAGGCGAGTCGAGGCGAGGCTATTCTCCGGGAGAGGCGAGGCGAGGCAAGGCTAGACTCCGGGCGAGGCGAGGCGAGGCAAGGCTAGGCTCCGGGCGAGGCGAGTCGAGGCGAGGCTATTCTCCGGGAGAGGCGAGGCGAGGCAAGGCTAGGCTCCGGGCGAGGCGAGGCGTGGCAAGGCTAGGCTCCGGGCGAGGCGAGTCGAGGCGAGGCTATTCTCCGGGAGAGGCGAGGCTATGCTCCGGCTGAGGCGAGGCGAGGCTAGGCTCCGGGCGAGGCGAGCCGAGGCAAGGCTAAGCTCCGGGCGAGGCGAGTCGAGGCGAAGCTATTCTCCGGGAGAGGCGAGGCGAGGCAAGGCTAGGCTCCAGGCGAGGCGAGGCGAGGCAAGGCTAGGCACGGAGCAAGGCGAGACGAGGCTAGGCTCCGGGCGAGGCGAGGCGAGGCTAGGCTCCGGGCGAGGCGAGGCGAGGCAAGTCTAGGCTCTGGCCGAGGCGAGGCAAGGGTAGGCTCTGGTCGAAGCGAGGCGAGGCTAGGCGAGGCTCTGGCCGAGGCGAGGCAAGGGTAGGCTCTGGTCGAGGCAAGGCGAGGCTCGGCGAGGCTAGGCTCCGGGCAAGGCGAGGCAAGGCTAGGCTCTGGGCGAGGCGAGGCGAGGCAAGGCTAGGCTCTGGCCGAGGCGAGGCAAGGGTAGGCTCTGGTCGAGGCAAGGCGAGGCTCGGCGAGGCTAGGCTCCGGGCAAGGCGAGGCAAGGCTAGGCTCTGGGCGAGGCGAGGCGAGGCCAGGCTAGGCTCTGGGCGAGGCGAGGCGAGGCCAGGCTAGGCTCTGGCCGAGGCGAGGCAAGGGTAGGCTCTGGTCGAGGCAAGACGAGGCTCCTGCCGTGGCGAGGCGAGGCAGGGCTAGGCTCCGGCCGAGGTGAGGCGAGGTGAGTCTAGGCTCCGGGTGAGGCAAGGCGAGGTGAGGCTAGGCTCCGGGCGAGGCGAGGTGAGGCTAGGCTCCAGGCGAGGTGAGGCGACGTGAGTCTAGGCTCCGGGTGAGGCGAGGCTAGGCTCCGGCTGAGGCGAGGCGAGGCGAGGCTAGGGTCCGGGTGAGGCAAGGCTAGGCTCCGGGAGAGGCGAGGTGAGGCGAGGCTAGGCTCCGGCCGAGGCGAGGCGAGGTGAGGCTCCGGCTGAGGCGAGGTGAGGCTAGGCTTCGGGCGAGGCGAGGCAAGTCTAGTCTCCAGGCGAGGCGAGGCGAGGCAGGGCTAGGGTCCGGGAGAGGCGAGGCCAGGGAAGGCTAGGTTCCGGGCGAGACGAGGCGAGGCAAGGCTAGGCTCCAGGCGAGGCGAGGCGAGGCAAGGCTAGGCTCTGGCCGGGGCGAGGCAAGGGTTGACTCTGGTCGAGGCGAGGCGAGGCTAGGCGAGGCTAGGCTCCGGGAGAGGCGAGGTGAGACTAGGTTCCGGGCAAGACGAGGTGAGGCAAAGCGAGGCAAAGCGAGGCAAGGCTAGGCTCCGGGCGAGACGAGGCGAGGCAAGGCTAGGCTCCGGGCAAGGCGAGGCGAGGCAAGGCTAGGCTCCGGGCGAGACGAGGCAAGGCCAGGCTAGGCTCTGGCCGAGGTGAGGCGAGGTGAGTCTAGGATCCGGGTGAGGCAAGGCGAGGTGAGGCTAGGCTCCGGGCGAGGCGAGGTGAGGCTAGGCTCCAGGCGAGGTGAGGCGACGTGAGTCTAGGCTCCGGGTGAGGCGAGGCTAGGCTCCGGCTGAGGCGAGGCGAGGCGAGGCTAGGGTCCGGGTGAGGCAAGGCTAGGCTCCGGGAGAGGCGAGGTGAGGCGAGGCTAGGCTCCGGCCGAGGCGAGGCGAGGTGAGGCTCCGGCTGAGGCGAGGTGAGGCTAGGCTTCGGGCGAGGCGAGGCAAGTCTAGTCTCCAGGCGAGGTGAGGCGAGGCAGGGCTAGGGTCCGGGAGAGGCGAGGCCACGGAAGGCTAGGTTCCGGGCGAGGCGAGGCGAGGCAAGGCTAGGCTCCAGGCGAGGCGAGGCGAGGCAAGGCTAGGCTCTGGCCGGGGCGAGGCAAGGGTTGGCTCTGGTCGAGGCGAGGCGAGGCTAGGCGAGGCTAGGCTCCGGGAGAGGCGAGGCGAGACTAGGTTCCGGGCAAGACGAGGTGAGGCAAAGCGAGGCAAAGCGAGGCAAGGCTAGGCTCCGGGCGAGACGAGGCGAGGCAAGGCTAGGCTCCGGGCAAGGCGAGGCGAGGCAAGGCTAGGCTCCGGGCGAGACGAGGCAAGGCCAGGCTAGGCTCTGGCCGAGGCGAGGCAAGGGTAGGCTCCGTGCGAGGCGAGGCGTGGCGAGGCAAGGCTAGGCTCCGGGCAAGGCGAGGCAAGGCCAGGCTAGGCTCTGGCCGAGGCGAGGCAAGGGTAGGCTCTGGTCGAGGCAAGGCGAGGCTAGGCGAGGCTAGGCTCCGGGAGAGGCGAGGCGAGGCTAGGTTCCGGTCGAGGCGAGGCGAGGCTATGCTCCGGCTGAGGCGAGGCGAGGCTCCGTGCGAGGCGAGGCGAGGCAAGGCTAGGCTCAAGGCGAGGCGAGGCGAGGCAAGGCTAGGCTCCGGGCGAGACGAGGCGAGGCAAGGCTAGGCTCCGGGCGAGGCGAGGCGAGGCAAGGCTATGCTCCGGGCGAGGCGAGGCGAGGCAAGGCTAGGGTCCGGGAGAGGCGAGGCAAGGCAAGGCTAGGCTCCGGGAGAGGCGAGGCGAGGCGAGGCAAGGTTAGGCTCCGGGCGAGGCGAGGCGAGGCTAGGCTCCGGCCGAGGCGAGGCGAGGAGAGGCTCCGGCCGAGGCGAGGCTAGGCTCCTGCCGTGGCGAGGCGAGGCAGGGCTAGGCTCCGGCCGAGGTGAGGCGAGGTGAGTCTAGGATCCGGGTGAGGCAAGGCGAGGTGAGGCTAGGCTCCGGGCGAGGCGAGGTGAGGCTAGGCTCCAGGCGAGGTGAGGCGACGTGAGTCTAGGCTCCGGGTGAGGCGAGGCTAGGCTCCGGCTGAGGCGAGGCGAGGCGAGGCTAGGGTCCGGGTGAGGCAAGGCTAGGCTCCGGGAGAGGCGAGGTGAGGCGAGGCTAGGCTCCGGCCGAGGCGAGGCGAGGTGAGGCTCCGGCTGAGGCGAGGTGAGGCTAGGCTTCGGGCGAGGCGAGGCAAGTCTAGTCTCCAGGCGAGGTGAGGCGAGGCAGGGCTAGGGTCCGGGAGAGGCGAGGCCACGGAAGGCTAGGTTCCGGGCGAGGCGAGGCGAGGCAAGGCTAGGCTCCAGGCGAGGCGAGGCGAGGCAAGGCTAGGCTCTGGCCGGGGCGAGGCAAGGGTTGGCTCTGGTCGAGGCGAGGCGAGGCTAGGCGAGGCTAGGCTCCGGGAGAGGCGAGGCGAGACTAGGTTCCGGGCAAGACGAGGTGAGGCAAAGCGAGGCAAAGCGAGGCAAGGCTAGGCTCCGGGCGAGACGAGGCGAGGCAAGGCTAGGCTCCGGGCAAGGCGAGGCGAGGCAAGGCTAGGCTCCGGGCGAGACGAGGCAAGGCCAGGCTAGGCTCTGGCCGAGGCGAGGCAAGGGTAGGCTCCGTGCGAGGCGAGGCGTGGCGAGGCAAGGCTAGGCTCCGGGCAAGGCGAGGCAAGGCCAGGCTAGGCTCTGGCCGAGGCGAGGCAAGGGTAGGCTCTGGTCGAGGCAAGGCGAGGCTAGGCGAGGCTAGGCTCCGGGAGAGGCGAGGCGAGGCTAGGTTCCGGTCGAGGCGAGGCGAGGCTATGCTCCGGCTGAGGCGAGGCGAGGCTCCGTGCGAGGCGAGGCGAGGCAAGGCTAGGCTCAAGGCGAGGCGAGGCGAGGCAAGGCTAGGCTCCGGGCGAGACGAGGCGAGGCAAGGCTAGGCTCCGGGCGAGGCGAGGCGAGGCAAGGCTATGCTCCGGGCGAGGCGAGGCGAGGCAAGGCTAGGGTCCGGGAGAGGCGAGGCAAGGCAAGGCTAGGCTCCGGGAGAGGCGAGGCGAGGCAAGGCTCCGTGCGAGGCGAGGCGAGGCAAGGCTAGGCTCAGGGCGAGGCGAGGCGAGGCAAGGCTAGGCTACGGGCGAGGCGAGGCGAGGCTAGGCTCCGGCCGAGGCGAGGCGAGGCGAGGCTCCGGCCGAGGCGAGGCTAGGCTCCTGCCGTGGCGAGGCGAGGCAGGGCTAGGCTCCGGCCGAGGTGAGGCGAGGTGAGTCTAGGCTCCGGGTGAGGCAAGGCGAGGTGAGGCTAGGCTCCGGGCGAGGCGAGGTGAGGCTAGGCTCCAGGCGAGGTGAGGCGACGTGAGTCTAGGCTCCGGGCGAGGCGAGGCTAGGCTCCGGCTGAGGCGAGGCGAGGCGAGGCTAGGGTCCGGGTGAGGCAAGGCTAGGCTCCGGGAGAGGCGAGGTGAGGCGAGGCTAGGCTCCGGCCGAGGCGAGGCTAGGCTCCGGCCGAAGCGAGGCGAGGTGAGGCTCCGGCTGAGGCGAGGTGAGGCTAGGCTTCGGGCGAGGCGAGGCGATGCGAGGCTAGGGTCTGGGAGAGGCGAGGCGAGGCTAGGCTCCAGGCGAGGCGAGGCGAGGCGAGGCGAGGCTAGGCTCCGGGCGAGGCGAGGCGAGGCTAGGCTCCGGGAGAGGCGAGGCAAGGCAAGGCTAGGGTCCGGGAGAGGCGAGGCTATGCTCCGGCTGAGGCGAGGCGAGGCTAGGCTCCGGGCGAGGCGAGGCGAGGCAAGGCTAGGCTCCGGGCGAGGCGAGGCGAGGCAAGGCTAGGCTCCGGGCGAGATGAGGCGAGGCAAGGCTAGGCTCCGGGCGAGACGAGGCGAGGCAAGGCTAGGCTCTGGCCGAGGCGAGGCAAGGGTAGGCTCTGGTCGAGGCAAGGCGAGGCTCGGCGAGGCTAGGCTCCGGGCAAGGCGAGGCAAGGCTAGGCTCTGGGCGAGGCGAGGCGAGGCAAGGCTAGGCTCTGGCCGAGGCGAGGCAAGGGTAGGCTCTGGTCGAGGCAAGGCGAGGCTCGGCGAGGCTAGGCTCCGGGCAAGGCGAGGCAAGGCTAGGCTCTGGGCGAGGCGAGGCGAGGCCAGGCTAGGCTCTGGGCGAGGCGAGGCGAGGCCAGGCTAGGCTCTGGCCGAGGCGAGGCAAGGGTAGGCTCTGGTCGAGGCAAGACGAGGCTCCTGCCGTGGCGAGGCGAGGCAGGGCTAGGCTCCGGCCGAGGTGAGGCGAGGTGA
The DNA here is from genome assembly GCF_048418815.1 of Hemitrygon akajei. Classification (NCBI taxonomy): domain Eukaryota; kingdom Metazoa; phylum Chordata; class Chondrichthyes; order Myliobatiformes; family Dasyatidae; genus Hemitrygon; species Hemitrygon akajei. The sequence goes on from NC_133125.1 coordinate 162,962,773, forward strand.
GGCTAGGCTCCGGGCGAGGCGAGGTGAGGCTAGGCTCCAGGCGAGGTGAGGCGACGTGAGTCTAGGCTCCGGGTGAGGCGAGGCTAGGCTCCGGCTGAGGCGAGGCGAGGCGAGGCTAGGGTCCGGGTGAGGCAAGGCTAGGCTCCGGGAGAGGCGAGGTGAGGCGAGGCTAGGCTCCGGCCGAGGCGAGGCGAGGTGAGGCTCCGGCTGAGGCGAGGTGAGGCTAGGCTTCGGGCGAGGCGAGGCAAGTCTAGTCTCCAGGCGAGGCGAGGCGAGGCAGGGCTAGGGTCCGGGAGAGGCGAGGCCAGGGAAGGCTAGGTTCCGGGCGAGACGAGGCGAGGCAAGGCTAGGCTCCAGGCGAGGCGAGGCGAGGCAAGGCTAGGCTCTGGCCGGGGCGAGGCAAGGGTTGGCTCTGGTCGAGGCGAGGCGAGGCTAGGCGAGGCTAGGCTCCGGGAGAGGCGAGGTGAGACTAGGTTCCGGGCAAGACGAGGTGAGGCAAAGCGAGGCAAAGCGAGGCAAGGCTAGGCTCCGGGCGAGACGAGGCGAGGCAAGGCTAGGCTCCGGGCAAGGCGAGGCGAGGCAAGGCCAGGCTCCGGGCGAGACGAGGCAAGGCCAGGCTAGGCTCTGGCCGAGGCGAGGCTAGGCTCCGTGTGAGGCGAGGCGAGGCAAGGCTAGGCTCCGGGCGAGGCGAGGCGAGGCGAGGCAAGGTTAGGCTCCGGGCGAGGCGAGGCGAGGCTAGGCTAGGCTCCGGCCGAGGCGAGGCCAGGCGAGGCTAGGCTCCGGCCGAGACGAGGCCAGGCGAGGCTAGGCTCCGGGAGAGGCGAGGCGAGGCGAGGCTAGGCTCCGGGCGAGGCGAGGCGAGGCTAGTCTCCTGGCGAGGCGAGGCAAGGCTTGGCTCCGGGCGAGGCGAGGCTGGGCTCCGGCCGAGACGAGGCGAGGCTTGGCTCCGGCCGAGGCGAGGCGAGGCGAGGCTAGGCTCCGGCCGAGGCGAGGCGAGGCTATGCTCCGGGAGAGGCAAGGCTAGGCTCCGGGCGAGGCGAGGCGAGGCTAGTCTCCTGGCGTGGCGAGGCAAGACGAGGCTAGGGTCCGGGAGAGGCGAGGCTGGGCTCCGGGAGAGGTGAGGCGAGGCAAGTTTAGGCTCCGGCCGAGACGAGGCGAGGCTTGGCTCCTGCCGAGGCGAGGCGAGGCGAGGCTAGGCTCCGGCCGAGGCGAGGCGATGCTATGCTCCGGGAGAGGCGAGGCTTGGCTCCGGTCGAGGCGAGGCGAGGCGAGGCTAGGCTCCGGCCGAGGCGAGGCGAGGCTATGCTCCGGGAGAGGCAAGGCTAGGCTCCGGGCGAGGCGAGGCTAGTCTTGCGTGGCGAGGCAAGACGAGGCTAGGGTCCGGGAGAGGCGAGGCGAGGCTCTGGGTGAGGCGAGGCGAGTCTAGGCTCCGGGCGAGGCGAGGCGAGGCGAGGCAAGGCTAGGCTCCGGGCGAGGCGCGGCGAGGCTATTCTGCGGCTGAGGCAAGGCGAGGTAAAGCTAGGCTCTGGGAGAGGCGAGGCGAGGCAAGGCTAGGCTCCGGGGGAGGCGAGGCGAGGCTATGGTCCGGGAGAGGCGAAGCGAGGCGAGGCTATGGTCCAGGCGAGGCGAGGCTAGGCTCCGGCCGAGGCGAGGCGAAGCTAGGCTCCTGGAACGTCGAGGCCAGGCGAGGCTAGGCTCCTGGAACGTCGAGGCCAGGCGAGGCTAGGCTCCGGCCGAGGCGAGGCGAGGCTATGCTCCGGGAGAGGCAAGGCTAGGCTCCGGACGAGGCGAGGCGAGGCTAGTCTCCTGGCGTGGCGAGGCAAGACGAGGCTAGGGTCCGGGAGAGGCGAGGCGAGGCGAGGCTCTGGGTGAGGCGAGGCGAGGCTAGGCTCCGGGCGAGGCGAGGCGAGGCGAGGCAAGGCTAGGCTCCGGGCGAGGCGCAGCGAGGCTAGGCTCCGGGCAAGGCGAGGCGAGGCTAGGCTCCGGGCGAGGCGAGGCGAGGCGAGACAAGGCTAGGCTCCGGGCGAGGCGCGGCGAGGCTAGGCTCCGGGCGAGGCGAGGCGAGGCTAGGCTCCGGGCGAGGCGAGGCGAGGCTATGCTGTGGCTGAGGCAAGGCGAGGTGAAGCTAGGCTCTGGGAGAGGCGAGGCGAGGCAAGGCTAGGCTCCGGGAGAGGCGAGGCGAGGCTATGGTCCGGGAGAGGCGAAGCGAGGCGAGGCTATGGTCCAGGCGAGGCGAGGCTAGGCTCCGGCCGAGGCGAGGCGAGGCTAGGCTCCTGGAACGTCGAGGCCAGGCGAGGCTAGGCTCCGTTCGAGGCGAGGCGAGGCAAGGCTAGGCTCAGGGCGAGGCGAGTCGAGGCTAGGCTCCGGGTGAGGCAAGGCTAGGCTCCGGGCAAGGCGAGGCAAGGCTAGGCTCCGGGCGAGGCCAGGCCAGGCTAGTGTCCGGGCGAGGCGAGGTGAGGCAAGGCTAGGCTCCGGGCGAGGCGAGGCTAGGATTCAGATGAGGCGAGGCGAGGCGAGGCGAGGCTAGGCTCCGGCCGAGGCGAGGCCAGGCGAGGCTAGGCTCCGGCTGAGACGAGGCCAGGCGAGGCTAGGCTCCGGGAGAGGCGAGGCGAGGCGAGGCTAGGCTCCGGGCGAGGCGAGGCGAGGCTAGTCTCCTGGCGAGGCGAGGCAAGGCTTGGCTCCGGGCGAGGCGAGGCTGGGCTCCGGCCGAGACGAGGCGAGGCTTGGCTCCGGCCGAGGCGAGGCGAGGCGAGGCTAGGCTCCGGCCGAGGCGAGGCGAGGCTATGCTCCGGGAGAGGCAAGGCTAGGCTCCGGGCGAGGCGAGGCGAGGCTAGTCTCCTGGCGTGGCGAGGCAAGACGAGGCTAGGGTCCGGGAGAGGCGAGGCTGGGCTCCGGGAGAGGTGAGGCGAGGCAAGTTTAGGCTCCGGCCGAGACGAGGCGAGGCTTGGCTCCTGCCGAGGCGAGGCGAGGCGAGGCTAGGCTCCGGCCGAGGCGAGGCGATGCTATGCTCCGGGAGAGGCGAGGCTTGGCTCCGGTCGAGGCGAGGCGAGGCGAGGCTAGGCTCCGGCCGAGGCGAGGCGAGGCTATGCTCCGGGAGAGGCAAGGCTAGGCTCCGGGCGAGGCGAGGCTAGTCTTGCGTGGCGAGGCAAGACGAGGCTAGGGTCCGGGAGAGGCGAGGCGAGGCTCTGGGTGAGGCGAGGCGAGGCTAGGCTCCGGGCGAGGCGAGGCGAGGTGAGGCAAGGCTAGGCTCCGGGCGAGGCGCGGCGAGGCTAGGCTCCGGGCGAGGCGAGGCGAGGCTATTCTGCGGCTGAGGCAAGGCGAGGTAAAGCTAGGCTCTGGGAGAGGCGAGGCGAGGCAAGGCTAGGCTCCGGGGGAGGCGAGGCGAGGCTATGGTCCGGGAGAGGCGAAGCGAGGCGAGGCTATGGTCCAGGCGAGGCGAGGCTAGGCTCCGGCCGAGGCGAGGCGATGCTAGGCTCCTGGAACGTCGAGGCCAGGCGAGGCTAGGCTCCTGGAACGTCGAGGCCAGGCGAGGCTAGGCTCCGGCCGAGACGAGGCGAGGCTTGGCTCCGGCCGAGGCGAGGCGAGGCGAGGCTAGGCTGCAGCCGAGGCGAGGCGAGGCTATGCTCCGGGAGAGACGAGGCTAGGCTCCGGGCAAGGCGAGGCGAGGCTAGTCTCCTGGCGTGGCGAGGCAAGACGAGGCTAGGGTCCGGGAGAGGCGAGGCGAGGCGAGGCTAGGCTCTGGGTGAGGCGAGGCGAGGCTAGGCTCCGGGCGAGGCGAGGCGAGGCGAGGCAAGGCTAGGCTCCGGGCGAGGCGCGGCGAGGCTAGGCTCCGGGCGAGGCAAAGCGAGGCGAGGCTATGGTCCAGGCGAGGCGAGGCTAGGCTCCGGCCGAGGCGAGGCAAGGCTAGGCTCCGGGCGAGGCGAGGCCAGGCTAGTGTCCGGGCGAGGCGAGGCTAGGCTCCGGGAGAGGCGAGGCGCGGCAAGGCTAGTCTACAGGAGAGGTGAGGCGAGGCAAGGCTAGGCTCTGGGAGAGGCGAGGCGAGGCAAGGCTAGGCTCTGGCTGAGGTGAGGCAAGGGAAGGCTCTGGTCGAGGCGAGGCAAGGCGAGGCAAGGCTAGGCTCCGGGCGAGGAGAGGCGAGGCGAGGCAAGTCTAGGCTCCGGGCAAGGTGAGGCAAGGCAAGGCTAGGCTCCGGCTGAGGCGAGGTGAGTCTAGGCTCTGGGAGAGGCGAGGCGAGGCGAGGCTAGGGTCCGGGCAAGATGAGGCGAGGCTACGTTCCGGCCGAGGTGAGGCGAGGCTGAGGCGAGGTGAGGCTAGGCTTCGGGCGAGGCGAGGCAAGTCTAGTCTCCAGGCGAGGTGAGGCGAGGCAGGGCTAGGGTCCGGGAGAGGCGAGGCCACGGAAGGCTAGGTTCCGGGCGAGGCGAGGCGAGGCAAGGCTAGGCTCCAGGCGAGGCGAGGCGAGGCAAGGCTAGGCTCTGGCCGGGGCGAGGCAAGGGTTGGCTCTGGTCGAGGCGAGGCGAGGCTAGGCGAGGCTAGGCTCCGGGAGAGGCGAGGCGAGACTAGGTTCCGGGCAAGACGAGGTGAGGCAAAGCGAGGCAAAGCGAGGCAAGGCTAGGCTCCGGGCGAGACGAGGCGAGGCAAGGCTAGGCTCCGGGCAAGGCGAGGCGAGGCAAGGCTAGGCTCCGGGCGAGACGAGGCAAGGCCAGGCTAGGCTCTGGCCGAGGCGAGGCAAGGGTAGGCTCCGTGCGAGGCGAGGCGTGGCGAGGCAAGGCTAGGCTCCGGGCAAGGCGAGGCAAGGCCAGGCTAGGCTCTGGCCGAGGCGAGGCAAGGGTAGGCTCTGGTCGAGGCAAGGCGAGGCTAGGCGAGGCTAGGCTCCGGGAGAGGCGAGGCGAGGCTAGGTTCCGGTCGAGGCGAGGCGAGGCTATGCTCCGGCTGAGGCGAGGCGAGGCTCCGTGCGAGGCGAGGCGAGGCAAGGCTAGGCTCAAGGCGAGGCGAGGCGAGGCAAGGCTAGGCTCCGGGCGAGACGAGGCGAGGCAAGGCTAGGCTCCGGGCGAGGCGAGGCGAGGCAAGGCTATGCTCCGGGCGAGGCGAGGCGAGGCAAGGCTAGGGTCCGGGAGAGGCGAGGCAAGGCAAGGCTAGGCTCCGGGAGAGGCGAGGCGAGGCAAGGCTCCGTGCGAGGCGAGGCGAGGCAAGGCTAGGCTCAGGGCGAGGCGAGGCGAGGCAAGGCTAGGCTACGGGCGAGGCGAGGCGAGGCTAGGCTCCGGCCGAGGCGAGGCGAGGCGAGGCTCCGGCCGAGGCGAGGCTAGGCTCCTGCCGTGGCGAGGCGAGGCAGGGCTAGGCTCCGGCCGAGGTGAGGCGAGGTGAGTCTAGGCTCCGGGTGAGGCAAGGCGAGGTGAGGCTAGGCTCCGGGCGAGGCGAGGTGAGGCTAGGCTCCAGGCGAGGTGAGGCGACGTGAGTCTAGGCTCCGGGCGAGGCGAGGCTAGGCTCCGGCTGAGGCGAGGCGAGGCGAGGCTAGGGTCCGGGTGAGGCAAGGCTAGGCTCCGGGAGAGGCGAGGTGAGGCGAGGCTAGGCTCCGGCCGAGGCGAGGCTAGGCTCCGGCCGAAGCGAGGCGAGGTGAGGCTCCGGCTGAGGCGAGGTGAGGCTAGGCTTCGGGCGAGGCGAGGCGATGCGAGGCTAGGGTCTGGGAGAGGCGAGGCGAGGCTAGGCTCCAGGCGAGGCGAGGCGAGGCGAGGCGAGGCTAGGCTCCGGGCGAGGCGAGGCGAGGCTAGGCTCCGGGAGAGGCGAGGCAAGGCAAGGCTAGGGTCCGGGAGAGGCGAGGCTATGCTCCGGCTGAGGCGAGGCGAGGCTAGGCTCCGGGCGAGGCGAGGCGAGGCAAGGCTAGGCTCCGGGCGAGGCGAGGCGAGGCAAGGCTAGGCTCCGGGCGAGATGAGGCGAGGCAAGGCTAGGCTCCGGGCGAGACGAGGCGAGGCAAGGCTAGGCTCTGGCCGAGGCGAGGCAAGGGTAGGCTCTGGTCGAGGCAAGGCGAGGCTCGGCGAGGCTAGGCTCCGGGCAAGGCGAGGCAAGGCTAGGCTCTGGGCGAGGCGAGGCGAGGCAAGGCTAGGCTCTGGCCGAGGCGAGGCAAGGGTAGGCTCTGGTCGAGGCAAGGCGAGGCTCGGCGAGGCTAGGCTCCGGGCAAGGCGAGGCAAGGCTAGGCTCTGGGCGAGGCGAGGCGAGGCCAGGCTAGGCTCTGGGCGAGGCGAGGCGAGGCCAGGCTAGGCTCTGGCCGAGGCGAGGCAAGGGTAGGCTCTGGTCGAGGCAAGACGAGGCTCCTGCCGTGGCGAGGCGAGGCAGGGCTAGGCTCCGGCCGAGGTGAGGCGAGGTGAGGCTAGGCTCCGGGCGAGGCGAGGTGAGGCTAGGCTCCAGGCGAGGTGAGGCGACGTGAGTCTAGGCTCCGGGTGAGGCGAGGCTAGGCTCCGGCTGAGGCGAGGCGAGGCGAGGCTAGGGTCCGGGTGAGGCAAGGCTAGGCTCCGGGAGAGGCGAGGTGAGGCGAGGCTAGGCTCCGGCCGAGGCGAGGCGAGGCTATGCTCCGGCTGAGGCGAGGCGAGGCTAGGCTCCGGGCGAGGCGAGGCGAGGCAAGGCTAGGCTCCAGGCGAGGCGAGTCGAGGCGAGGCTATTCTCCGGGAGAGGCGAGGCGAGGCAAGGCTAGACTCCGGGCGAGGCGAGGCGAGGCAAGGCTAGGCTCCGGGCGAGGCGAGTCGAGGCGAGGCTATTCTCCGGGAGAGGCGAGGCGAGGCAAGGCTAGGCTCCGGGCGAGGCGAGGCGTGGCAAGGCTAGGCTCCGGGCGAGGCGAGTCGAGGCGAGGCTATTCTCCGGGAGAGGCGAGGCTATGCTCCGGCTGAGGCGAGGCGAGGCTAGGCTCCGGGCGAGGCGAGGCGAGGCAAGGCTAAGCTCCAGGCGAGGCGAGTCGAGGCGAAGCTATTCTCCGGGAGAGGCGAGGCGAGGCAAGGCTAGGCTCCAGGCGAGGCGAGGCGAGGCAAGGCTAGGCACGGAGCAAGGCGAGACGAGGCTAGGCTCCGGGCGAGGCGAGGCGAGGCTAGGCTCCGGGCGAGGCGAGGCGAGGCAAGGCTAAGCTCCGGGCGAGGCGAGTCGAGGCGAAGCTATTCTCCGGGAGAGGCGAGGTGAGGCAAGGCTAGGCTCCAGGCGAGGCGAGGCGAGGCAAGGCTAGGCACGGAGCAAGGCGAGACGAGGCTAGGCTCCGGGCGAGGCGAGGCGAGGCTAGGCTCCGGGCGAGGCGAGGCGAGGCAAGTCTAGGCTCTGGCCGAGGCGAGGCAAGGGTAGGCTCTGGTCGAAGCGAGGCGAGGCTAGGCGAGGCTAGGCTCCAGGAGAGGCGAGGCGAGGCTAGGCGAGGATGGCTCCGGGAGAGGCGAGGCGAGGCTAGGTTCCCGGCGAGACGAGGCGAGGCAAAGCGAGGCTCTGGCCGAGGCGAGGCGAGGCGAGGCGAGGCTAGGCTCCGGGCAAGGCGAGGCGAGGCTAGGCTCCGGGTGAGGAGAGGCGAGGCAAGGCTAGGCTCCGGGTGAGGCAGGTCGAGGCGAGGTGAGGCAAGGCTAGGCTCCGGGTGAGGTGAGGCGAGGTGAGGCGAGGTAAGGCTAGGCTCCGGCCGAGGCGGGCAGAGGCGAGGCAAGGCTAGGCTCCGGCCGAGGCGGGCAGAGGCGAGGCAAGGCTAGGCTCCGGCCGAGGCGGGGTGAGGCGAGGCGAGGCAAGGCAAGGCTAGGCTCAGGCCGAGGCGAGGCGATGCAAGGCTAGGCTCCGGGCGAGGCGAGGCTAGGCTCAGGGCAAGGTGAGGCGAGGCGGGGCTAGGCTCCGGGTGAGGCGTGGCGAGGTGAGGTGAGGCAAGGCCAGGCTCCGGGTGAGGTGAGGCGAGGTGAGGCGAAGTAAGGCTAGGCTCCGGCCGAGGCGGGGCGAGGCGAGGCAAGGCTAGGCTCCGGCCGAGGCGGGGAGAGGCGAGGCGAGGCAAGGCAAGGCTAGGCTCAGGCCAAGGCGAGGCGAGGCAAGGCTAGGCTCCGGGCGAGGCGAGGCTAGGCTCCGGGCAAGGTGAGGCGAGGCGAGGCTAGGCTCCGGGTGAGGCGGGGCGAGGCGAGGTGAGGCAAGGCCAGGCTCCGGGCGAGGCTAAGCTCCGGGCGAGGCTAGGCTCCGGGCGAGGCGAGGCTAGGCTCCCGGCGAGGCGAGGCGAGGCGAGGCTAGTCTCCGGGCGAGGCGAGGCGTGGTGAGGCTAAGCTCCGGGCGAGGCTAGGCTCCGGGCGAGGCGAGGCTAGGCTGCGGGCGAGGCGAGGAGTGGTGAGGCTAGGCTCCGGGCGAGGCGAGGCGAGGCAAGGCTAGGCTCTGGGCAAGGTGAGGCGAGGCAAGGCTAGGCTCCGGGCAAGGTGAGGCGAGGGTAGGCTCCGGCCGAGGTGAGGCAAGGCAAGGCAAGGCTAGGCTCCGGGCGAGGCGAGGCGAGACAAGGCAAGGCTAGGCTCCGGGCAAGGTGAGGCGAGGCAAGGCTAGGCTCCGGGTAAGGTGAGGCGAGGTGAGGTGAGGCGAGGCGAGGCTAGGCTCCGGGCAAGGTGAGGCGAGGCAAGGCTAGGCTCCGGGCAAGGTGAGGCAAGGCTAGGCTCCGGCCGAGGTGAGGCAAGGGAAGGCTAGGCTCTGGGCAAGGAGAGGCGAGGCGAGGCAAGGCTAGGCGAGGCTAGGCTCCGGGAGAAGCGTGGCAAGGCTAGGGTCCGGGTGAGGCGAGGCTAGGCTCTGGGCGAGGCTAGGCTCAGGGAGAGGCGAGGCGAGGCAAGGCTAGGCTCTGGGAGAGGCGAGGCGAGGCGAGGCTAGGGTCCGGGCGAGGCAAGGCTAGGCTCTGGGTGAGGCGAGGCAAGGCGAGGCAAGGCTAGGCTCTGGGCGAGGCGAGGCGAGGCAAGGCTAGGCTCCGGTAGAGGTGAGGCGAGGCAAGGCTAGGCTCCGCGAGAGGCGAGGCGAGGCAAGGCTAGGCTCCGGGCAAGGTGAGGCGAGGCTAGGGTCCGGGCGAGGCAAGGCTAGGCTCTGGGCGAGGCGAGGCAAGGCTAGGCTCCGGGCGAGGCGAGGCGAGGCAAGTCTAGGCTCCGGGAAAGGCGAGGCGAGGCAAGGCTAGGTTCCGGGCGAGGCGAGGCTAGGCTCCGGGCAAGGTGAGGCGAGGCTAGGGTCCGGGCGAGGCAAGGCTAGGCTCTGGGCGAGGCTCCGGGCGAGGCTAGGCTCCGGGAGAAGCGTGGCAAGGCTAGGGTCTGGGTGAGGTGAGGCAAGGCAAGGCTATGCTCCGGCTGAGGCGAGGCGAGGCGAGGCTAGGCTCCGGGCAAGGTGAGGCGAGGCTAGGCTCCGGCCGATGTGAGGCGAGGCAAGGCTAGGCTCCGGGAGAGGTGAGGCAAGGCAAGGCTAGGCTCCGGCTGAGGCGAGGCGAGGCGAGGCTAGGCTCCGGGCGAGGCGAGGCGAGGCTAGGGTCCGGGCGAGGCAAGGCTAGGCTCCGTGCGAGGCGAGGCGAGGCTAGGGTCCGGGCGAAGCGAGGCCTGGCAAGGCTAGGCTCCAGGCGAGGTGAGGCGAGGCGAGGCAAGGCTAGGCTCCGGCTGAGGCGAGGCGAGGCAAGCCTAGGCTCCGGGAGAGGCGAGGCGAGGCAAGGCTAGGCTCCGGGCGAGGCAAGGCGAGGCGAGGCAAGTCTAGGCACCGGGCGAGGCGAGGCGAGGCAAGGCTAGGCTCTGGCCGAGGTGAGGCAAGGGTAGGCTCTGGTCGAGGCGAGGCGAGGCGAGGCAAGGCTAGGCTGCGGGCGAGGCGAGGCGAGGCAAGGCTAGGCTCCGGGAGAGGCGAGGCAAGGCAAGGCGAGGCTCCGGCTGAGGCGAGGCGAGGCAAGGCTAGGCTCCGGGCGAGGAGAGGCGAGGCGAGGCAAGTCTAGGCTCCGGGCAAGGTGAGGCAAGGCAAAGCTAGGCTCCGGCAGAGGCGAGGTGAGGCTAGGCTCTGGGAGAGGCGAGGCGAGGCGAGGCTAGGGTCCGGGCAAGGTGAGGTGAGGCTAGGCTCCGGCCGAGGTGAGGCGAGGCAAGGCTAGGCTCCGGGAGAGGTGAGGCAAGGCAAGGCTAGGCTCCGGCTGAGGCGAGGCGAGGCGAGGCTAGGCTCCGGGCGAGGCGAGGCAAGGCAAGGCTAGGTTCCGGGCGAGACGAGGCGAGGCAAGGCTAGGCTCTGGGAGAGGCGAGGTGAGGCGAGGCTAGGGTCCGGGCGAGGCAAAGCTAGGCTCTGGGTGAGGCGAGGCGAGGCGAGGCAAGGCTATGCTCCGGCGAGGCGAGGCGAGGCAAGGCTAGGCTCCGCGAGAGGCGAGGCGAGGCAAGGCTAGGCTCCGCGAGAGGCGACGCGAGGCAAGGCTAGGCTCCGGGCAAGGTGAGGCGAGGCTAGGGTCCGGGCGAGGCAAGGCTAGGCTCTGGGCGAGGCGAGGCAAGGCTAGGCTCCGGGCGAGGCGAGGCGAGGCAAGGCTAGGCTCCGGGAGAGGCGAGGCGAGGCAAGGCTAAGCTCTGGGCGAGGCAAGGCTAGGCTCCGGGCGAGGCGAGGCAAGGCAAGGCTAGGTTCCGGGCGAGACGAGGCGAGGCTAGGCTAGGCTCCGGGCGAGGCAAGGCTAGGCTCTGGTCGAGGCGAGGCGAGGCGAGGCAAGGCTAGGCTCCGGCTGAGGCGAGACGAGGCAAGGCTAGGCTCCGGGAGAGGCGAGGCGAGGCAAGGCTAGGCTCTGGCTGAGACGAGGCGAGGCAAGGGTAGGCTCTGGTCGAGGCGAGGCGAGGCGAGGCAAGGCTAGGCTCCAGCTGAGGTGAGGCGAGGCAAGGCTAGGCTCCGGGCGAGGCAAGGCGAGGCGAGGCAAGTCTAGGCTCCGGGCGAGGCGAGGCGAGGCAAGGCTAGGCTCTGGCCAAGGTGAGGCAAGGGTAGGCTCTGGTCGAGGCGAGGCGAGGCGAGGCAAGGCTAGGCTCCGGGAGAGGCGAGGCGAGGCAAGGCGAGGCTCCGGCTGAGGCGAGGCGAGGCAAGGCTAGGCTCCGGGCGAGGAGAGGCGAGGCGAGGCAAGTCTAGGCTCCGGGCAAGGTGAGGCAAGGCAAGGCTAGGCTCCGGCTGAGGCGAGGTGAGTCTAGGCTCTGGGAGAGGCGAGGCGAGGCGAGGCTAGGGTCCGGGCAAGTTGAGGCGAGGCTAGGCTCCGGCCGAGGTGAGGCGAGGCAAGGCTAGTCTCCGGGAGAGGTGAGGCAAGGCAAGGCTAGGCTCCGGCTGAGGCGAGGCGAGGCGAGGCTAGGCTCCGGGCGAGGCGAGGGAAGGCAAGGCTAGGTTCCGGGCGAGACGAGGCGAGGCAAGGCTAGGCTCTGGGTGAGGCGAGGCAAGGCGAGGCAAGGCTAGGCTCTGGGCGAGGCGAGGCGAGGCAAGGCTAGGCTCCGGTAGAGGTGAGGCGAGGCAAGGCTAGGCTCCGTGAGAGGCGAGGCGAGGCAAGGCTAGGCTCCGGGCAAGGTGAGGCGAGGCTAGGGTCCGGGCGAGGCAAGGCTAGGCTCTGGGCGAGGCGAGGCAAGGCTAGGCTCCGGGCGAGGCGAGGCGAGGCAAGTCTAGGCTCCGGGAGAGGCGAGGCGAGGCAAGGCTAGGTTCCGGGCGAGGCGAGGCAAGGCAAGGCTAGGTTCCGGGCGAGGCAAGGCTAGGCTCCAGGCAAGGTGAGGCGAGGCTAGGGTCCGGGCGAGGCAAGGCTAGGCTCTGGGCGAGGCTCCGGGCGAGGCTAGGCTCCGGGAGAAGCGTGGCAAGGCTAGGGTCCGGGTGAGGTGAGGCAAGGCAAGGCTAGGCTCCGGCTGAGGCGAGGCGAGGCGAGGCTAGGCTCCGGGCAAGGTGAGGCGAGGCTAGGCTCCGGCCGATGTAAGGCGAGGCAAGGCTAGGCTCCGGGAGAGGTGAGGCAAGGCAAGGCTAGGCTCCGGCTGAGGCGAGGCGAGGCGAGGCTAGGCTCCGGGCGAGGTGAGGCGAGGCTAGGGTCCGGGCGAGGCAAGGCTAGGCTCCGTGCGAGGCGAGGCGAGGCTAGGGTCCGGGCGAGGAGAGGTGAGGCAAGGCTAGGCTCTGGCCGAGGCGAGGCAAGGGTAGGCTCTGGTCGAGGCGAGGCGAGGCTAGGCTCCGGGCGAAGCGAGGCCTGGCAAGGCTAGGCTCCAGGCGAGGTGAGGCGAGGCGAGGCAAGGCTAGGCTCCGGCTGAGGCGAGGCGAGGCAAGCCTAGGCTCCGGGAGAGGCGAGGCGAGGCAAGGCTAGGTTGCGGACGAGGCAAGGCAAGGCTAAGCTCCGGGCGAGGCGAGGCGAGGCAAGGCTTGGCTCCGGGAGAGGCGAGGCGAGGCAAGGCTAGGCTCCGGGTGAGGCGAGGCAAGGCTAGGCTCCGGGAGAGGTGAGGCGAGGCAAGGCTAGGCTCCGGGAGTGGTGAGGCAAGGCAAGGCTAGGCTCCGGCTGACGCGAGGCGAGGCGACGCTAGGCTCCGGACGAGGCGAGGCAAGGCTAGGCTCCGGCCGAGGTGAGGCAAGGGAAGGCTAGGCTCTGTGCGAGGCGAGGCGAGGCGAGGCAAGGCTAGGCTCCGGGCGAGGCGAGGCGAGGCAAGGCTAGGCTCCGGGTGAGGCGAGGCAAGGCTAGGCTCCGGGAGAGGTGAGGCGAGGCAAGGCTAGGCTCCGCGAGAGGCGAGGCGTGGCAAGGCTAGGCTCCGGGCAAGGTGAGGCGAGGCTAGGGTCCGGGCGAGGCAAGGCTTGGCTCTGGGCGAGGCGAGGCAAGGCTGGGCTCCGGGCGAGGCGAGGCGAGACAAGGCTAGGGTCCGGGCGAGGCAAGGCTAGGCTCTGGGTGAGGCGAGGCGAGGCGAGGCAAGGCTAGGATCTGGGCGAGGCGAGGCGAGGCAAGGCTAGGCTCCGGGAGAGGTGAGGCGAGGCAAGGCTAGGCTCCAGGAGAGGGGAGGCGAGGCAAGGCTAGGCTCCGGGAGAGGCGAGGTGAGGCGAGGCTAGGCTCCGGCCGAGGCGAGGCTAGGCTCCGGCCGAAGCGAGGCGAGGTGAGGCTCCGGCTGAGGCGAGGTGAGGCTAGGCTTCGGGCGAGGCGAGGCGATGCGAGGCTAGGGTCTGGGAGAGGCGAGGCGAGGCTAGGCTCCAGGCGAGGCGAGGCGAGGCGAGGCGAGGCTAGGCTCCGGGCGAGGCGAGGCGAGGCTAGGCTCCGGGAGAGGCGAGGCAAGGCAAGGCTAGGGTCCGGGAGAGGCGAGGCTATGCTCCGGCTGAGGCGAGGCGAGGCTAGGCTCCGGGCGAGGCGAGGCGAGGCAAGGCTAGGCTCCGGGCGAGGCGAGGCGAGGCAAGGCTAGGCTCCGGGCGAGATGAGGCGAGGCAAGGCTAGGCTCCGGGCGAGACGAGGCGAGGCAAGGCTAGGCTCTGGCCGAGGCGAGGCAAGGGTAGGCTCTGGTCGAGGCAAGGCGAGGCTCGGCGAGGCTAGGCTCCGGGCAAGGCGAGGCAAGGCTAGGCTCTGGGCGAGGCGAGGCGAGGCAAGGCTAGGCTCTGGCCGAGGCGAGGCAAGGGTAGGCTCTGGTCGAGGCAAGGCGAGGCTCGGCGAGGCTAGGCTCCGGGCAAGGCGAGGCAAGGCTAGGCTCTGGGCGAGGCGAGGCGAGGCCAGGCTAGGCTCTGGGCGAGGCGAGGCGAGGCCAGGCTAGGCTCTGGCCGAGGCGAGGCAAGGGTAGGCTCTGGTCGAGGCAAGACGAGGCTCCTGCCGTGGCGAGGCGAGGCAGGGCTAGGCTCCGGCCGAGGTGAGGCGAGGTGAGGCTAGGCTCCGGGCGAGGCGAGGTGAGGCTAGGCTCCAGGCGAGGTGAGGCGACGTGAGTCTAGGCTCCGGGTGAGGCGAGGCTAGGCTCCGGCTGAGGCGAGGCGAGGCGAGGCTAGGGTCCGGGTGAGGCAAGGCTAGGCTCCGGGAGAGGCGAGGTGAGGCGAGGCTAGGCTCCGGCCGAGGCGAGGCGAGGTGAGGCTCCGGCTGAGGCGAGGTGAGGCTAGGCTTCGGGCGAGGCGAGGCAAGTCTAGTCTCCAGGCGAGGCGAGGCGAGGCAGGGCTAGGGTCCGGGAGAGGCGAGGCCAGGGAAGGCTAGGTTCCGGGCGAGACGAGGCGAGGCAAGGCTAGGCTCCAGGCGAGGCGAGGCGAGGCAAGGCTAGGCTCTGGCCGGGGCGAGGCAAGGGTTGGCTCTGGTCGAGGCGAGGCGAGGCTAGGCGAGGCTAGGCTCCGGGAGAGGCGAGGTGAGACTAGGTTCCGGGCAAGACGAGGTGAGGCAAAGCGAGGCAAAGCGAGGCAAGGCTAGGCTCCGGGCGAGACGAGGCGAGGCAAGGCTAGGCTCCGGGCAAGGCGAGGCGAGGCAAGGCCAGGCTCCGGGCGAGACGAGGCAAGGCCAGGCTAGGCTCTGGCCGAGGCGAGGCTAGGCTCCGTGTGAGGCGAGGCGAGGCAAGGCTAGGCTCCGGGCGAGGCGAGGCGAGGCGAGGCAAGGTTAGGCTCCGGGCGAGGCGAGGCGAGGCTAGGCTAGGCTCCGGCCGAGGCGAGGCCAGGCGAGGCTAGGCTCCGGCCGAGACGAGGCCAGGCGAGGCTAGGCTCCGGGAGAGGCGAGGCGAGGCGAGGCTAGGCTCCGGGCGAGGCGAGGCGAGGCTAGTCTCCTGGCGAGGCGAGGCAAGGCTTGGCTCCGGGCGAGGCGAGGCTGGGCTCCGGCCGAGACGAGGCGAGGCTTGGCTCCGGCCGAGGCGAGGCGAGGCGAGGCTAGGCTCCGGCCGAGGCGAGGCGAGGCTATGCTCCGGGAGAGGCAAGGCTAGGCTCCGGGCGAGGCGAGGCGAGGCTAGTCTCCTGGCGTGGCGAGGCAAGACGAGGCTAGGGTCCGGGAGAGGCGAGGCTGGGCTCCGGGAGAGGTGAGGCGAGGCAAGTTTAGGCTCCGGCCGAGACGAGGCGAGGCTTGGCTCCTGCCGAGGCGAGGCGAGGCGAGGCTAGGCTCCGGCCGAGGCGAGGCGATGCTATGCTCCGGGAGAGGCGAGGCTTGGCTCCGGTCGAGGCGAGGCGAGGCGAGGCTAGGCTCCGGCCGAGGCGAGGCGAGGCTATGCTCCGGGAGAGGCAAGGCTAGGCTCCGGGCGAGGCGAGGCTAGTCTTGCGTGGCGAGGCAAGACGAGGCTAGGGTCCGGGAGAGGCGAGGCGAGGCTCTGGGTGAGGCGAGGCGAGTCTAGGCTCCGGGCGAGGCGAGGCGAGGCGAGGCAAGGCTAGGCTCCGGGCGAGGCGCGGCGAGGCTATTCTGCGGCTGAGGCAAGGCGAGGTAAAGCTAGGCTCTGGGAGAGGCGAGGCGAGGCAAGGCTAGGCTCCGGGGGAGGCGAGGCGAGGCTATGGTCCGGGAGAGGCGAAGCGAGGCGAGGCTATGGTCCAGGCGAGGCGAGGCTAGGCTCCGGCCGAGGCGAGGCGAAGCTAGGCTCCTGGAACGTCGAGGCCAGGCGAGGCTAGGCTCCTGGAACGTCGAGGCCAGGCGAGGCTAGGCTCCGGCCGAGGCGAGGCGAGGCTATGCTCCGGGAGAGGCAAGGCTAGGCTCCGGACGAGGCGAGGCGAGGCTAGTCTCCTGGCGTGGCGAGGCAAGACGAGGCTAGGGTCCGGGAGAGGCGAGGCGAGGCGAGGCTCTGGGTGAGGCGAGGCGAGGCTAGGCTCCGGGCGAGGCGAGGCGAGGCGAGGCAAGGCTAGGCTCCGGGCGAGGCGCAGCGAGGCTAGGCTCCGGGCAAGGCGAGGCGAGGCTAGGCTCCGGGCGAGGCGAGGCGAGGCGAGACAAGGCTAGGCTCCGGGCGAGGCGCGGCGAGGCTAGGCTCCGGGCGAGGCGAGGCGAGGCTAGGCTCCGGGCGAGGCGAGGCGAGGCTATGCTGTGGCTGAGGCAAGGCGAGGTGAAGCTAGGCTCTGGGAGAGGCGAGGCGAGGCAAGGCTAGGCTCCGGGAGAGGCGAGGCGAGGCTATGGTCCGGGAGAGGCGAAGCGAGGCGAGGCTATGGTCCAGGCGAGGCGAGGCTAGGCTCCGGCCGAGGCGAGGCGAGGCTAGGCTCCTGGAACGTCGAGGCCAGGCGAGGCTAGGCTCCGTTCGAGGCGAGGCGAGGCAAGGCTAGGCTCAGGGCGAGGCGAGTCGAGGCTAGGCTCCGGGTGAGGCAAGGCTAGGCTCCGGGCAAGGCGAGGCAAGGCTAGGCTCCGGGCGAGGCCAGGCCAGGCTAGTGTCCGGGCGAGGCGAGGTGAGGCAAGGCTAGGCTCCGGGCGAGGCGAGGCTAGGATTCAGATGAGGCGAGGCGAGGCGAGGCGAGGCTAGGCTCCGGCCGAGGCGAGGCCAGGCGAGGCTAGGCTCCGGCTGAGACGAGGCCAGGCGAGGCTAGGCTCCGGGAGAGGCGAGGCGAGGCGAGGCTAGGCTCCGGGCGAGGCGAGGCGAGGCTAGTCTCCTGGCGAGGCGAGGCAAGGCTTGGCTCCGGGCGAGGCGAGGCTGGGCTCCGGCCGAGACGAGGCGAGGCTTGGCTCCGGCCGAGGCGAGGCGAGGCGAGGCTAGGCTCCGGCCGAGGCGAGGCGAGGCTATGCTCCGGGAGAGGCAAGGCTAGGCTCCGGGCGAGGCGAGGCGAGGCTAGTCTCCTGGCGTGGCGAGGCAAGACGAGGCTAGGGTCCGGGAGAGGCGAGGCTGGGCTCCGGGAGAGGTGAGGCGAGGCAAGTTTAGGCTCCGGCCGAGACGAGGCGAGGCTTGGCTCCTGCCGAGGCGAGGCGAGGCGAGGCTAGGCTCCGGCCGAGGCGAGGCGATGCTATGCTCCGGGAGAGGCGAGGCTTGGCTCCGGTCGAGGCGAGGCGAGGCGAGGCTAGGCTCCGGCCGAGGCGAGGCGAGGCTATGCTCCGGGAGAGGCAAGGCTAGGCTCCGGGCGAGGCGAGGCTAGTCTTGCGTGGCGAGGCAAGACGAGGCTAGGGTCCGGGAGAGGCGAGGCGAGGCTCTGGGTGAGGCGAGGCGAGGCTAGGCTCCGGGCGAGGCGAGGCGAGGTGAGGCAAGGCTAGGCTCCGGGCGAGGCGCGGCGAGGCTAGGCTCCGGGCGAGGCGAGGCGAGGCTATTCTGCGGCTGAGGCAAGGCGAGGTAAAGCTAGGCTCTGGGAGAGGCGAGGCGAGGCAAGGCTAGGCTCCGGGGGAGGCGAGGCGAGGCTATGGTCCGGGAGAGGCGAAGCGAGGCGAGGCTATGGTCCAGGCGAGGCGAGGCTAGGCTCCGGCCGAGGCGAGGCGATGCTAGGCTCCTGGAACGTCGAGGCCAGGCGAGGCTAGGCTCCTGGAACGTCGAGGCCAGGCGAGGCTAGGCTCCGGCCGAGACGAGGCGAGGCTTGGCTCCGGCCGAGGCGAGGCGAGGCGAGGCTAGGCTGCAGCCGAGGCGAGGCGAGGCTATGCTCCGGGAGAGACGAGGCTAGGCTCCGGGCAAGGCGAGGCGAGGCTAGTCTCCTGGCGTGGCGAGGCAAGACGAGGCTAGGGTCCGGGAGAGGCGAGGCGAGGCGAGGCTAGGCTCTGGGTGAGGCGAGGCGAGGCTAGGCTCCGGGCGAGGCGAGGCGAGGCGAGGCAAGGCTAGGCTCCGGGCGAGGCGCGGCGAGGCTAGGCTCCGGGCGAGGCAAAGCGAGGCGAGGCTATGGTCCAGGCGAGGCGAGGCTAGGCTCCGGCCGAGGCGAGGCAAGGCTAGGCTCCGGGCGAGGCGAGGCCAGGCTAGTGTCCGGGCGAGGCGAGGCTAGGCTCCGGGAGAGGCGAGGCGCGGCAAGGCTAGTCTACAGGAGAGGTGAGGCGAGGCAAGGCTAGGCTCTGGGAGAGGCGAGGCGAGGCAAGGCTAGGCTCTGGCTGAGGTGAGGCAAGGGAAGGCTCTGGTCGAGGCGAGGCAAGGCGAGGCAAGGCTAGGCTCCGGGCGAGGAGAGGCGAGGCGAGGCAAGTCTAGGCTCCGGGCAAGGTGAGGCAAGGCAAGGCTAGGCTCCGGCTGAGGCGAGGTGAGTCTAGGCTCTGGGAGAGGCGAGGCGAGGCGAGGCTAGGGTCCGGGCAAGATGAGGCGAGGCTACGTTCCGGCCGAGGTGAGGCGAGGCTGAGGCGAGGTGAGGCTAGGCTTCGGGCGAGGCGAGGCAAGTCTAGTCTCCAGGCGAGGTGAGGCGAGGCAGGGCTAGGGTCCGGGAGAGGCGAGGCCACGGAAGGCTAGGTTCCGGGCGAGGCGAGGCGAGGCAAGGCTAGGCTCCAGGCGAGGCGAGGCGAGGCAAGGCTAGGCTCTGGCCGGGGCGAGGCAAGGGTTGGCTCTGGTCGAGGCGAGGCGAGGCTAGGCGAGGCTAGGCTCCGGGAGAGGCGAGGCGAGACTAGGTTCCGGGCAAGACGAGGTGAGGCAAAGCGAGGCAAAGCGAGGCAAGGCTAGGCTCCGGGCGAGACGAGGCGAGGCAAGGCTAGGCTCCGGGCAAGGCGAGGCGAGGCAAGGCTAGGCTCCGGGCGAGACGAGGCAAGGCCAGGCTAGGCTCTGGCCGAGGCGAGGCAAGGGTAGGCTCCGTGCGAGGCGAGGCGTGGCGAGGCAAGGCTAGGCTCCGGGCAAGGCGAGGCAAGGCCAGGCTAGGCTCTGGCCGAGGCGAGGCAAGGGTAGGCTCTGGTCGAGGCAAGGCGAGGCTAGGCGAGGCTAGGCTCCGGGAGAGGCGAGGCGAGGCTAGGTTCCGGTCGAGGCGAGGCGAGGCTATGCTCCGGCTGAGGCGAGGCGAGGCTCCGTGCGAGGCGAGGCGAGGCAAGGCTAGGCTCAAGGCGAGGCGAGGCGAGGCAAGGCTAGGCTCCGGGCGAGACGAGGCGAGGCAAGGCTAGGCTCCGGGCGAGGCGAGGCGAGGCAAGGCTATGCTCCGGGCGAGGCGAGGCGAGGCAAGGCTAGGGTCCGGGAGAGGCGAGGCAAGGCAAGGCTAGGCTCCGGGAGAGGCGAGGCGAGGCAAGGCTCCGTGCGAGGCGAGGCGAGGCAAGG
This sequence comes from Hemitrygon akajei, assembly GCF_048418815.1. Lineage (NCBI taxonomy): Eukaryota > Metazoa > Chordata > Chondrichthyes > Myliobatiformes > Dasyatidae > Hemitrygon > Hemitrygon akajei. Next base: position 162,981,741 of record NC_133125.1, read on the forward strand.
CTAGGCTCAGGGCGAGGCGAGGCGAGGCAAGGCTAGGCTACGGGCGAGGCGAGGCGAGGCTAGGCTCCGGCCGAGGCGAGGCGAGGCGAGGCTCCGGCCGAGGCGAGGCTAGGCTCCTGCCGTGGCGAGGCGAGGCAGGGCTAGGCTCCGGCCGAGGTGAGGCGAGGTGAGTCTAGGCTCCGGGTGAGGCAAGGCGAGGTGAGGCTAGGCTCCGGGCGAGGCGAGGTGAGGCTAGGCTCCAGGCGAGGTGAGGCGACGTGAGTCTAGGCTCCGGGCGAGGCGAGGCTAGGCTCCGGCTGAGGCGAGGCGAGGCGAGGCTAGGGTCCGGGTGAGGCAAGGCTAGGCTCCGGGAGAGGCGAGGTGAGGCGAGGCTAGGCTCCGGCCGAGGCGAGGCTAGGCTCCGGCCGAAGCGAGGCGAGGTGAGGCTCCGGCTGAGGCGAGGTGAGGCTAGGCTTCGGGCGAGGCGAGGCGATGCGAGGCTAGGGTCTGGGAGAGGCGAGGCGAGGCTAGGCTCCAGGCGAGGCGAGGCGAGGCGAGGCGAGGCTAGGCTCCGGGCGAGGCGAGGCGAGGCTAGGCTCCGGGAGAGGCGAGGCAAGGCAAGGCTAGGGTCCGGGAGAGGCGAGGCTATGCTCCGGCTGAGGCGAGGCGAGGCTAGGCTCCGGGCGAGGCGAGGCGAGGCAAGGCTAGGCTCCGGGCGAGGCGAGGCGAGGCAAGGCTAGGCTCCGGGCGAGATGAGGCGAGGCAAGGCTAGGCTCCGGGCGAGACGAGGCGAGGCAAGGCTAGGCTCTGGCCGAGGCGAGGCAAGGGTAGGCTCTGGTCGAGGCAAGGCGAGGCTCGGCGAGGCTAGGCTCCGGGCAAGGCGAGGCAAGGCTAGGCTCTGGGCGAGGCGAGGCGAGGCAAGGCTAGGCTCTGGCCGAGGCGAGGCAAGGGTAGGCTCTGGTCGAGGCAAGGCGAGGCTCGGCGAGGCTAGGCTCCGGGCAAGGCGAGGCAAGGCTAGGATCCGGGCGAGGCAAGGCTAGGATCCGGGCGAGGCGAGGCGAGGCAAGGCTTGGCACCGGGAGAGGTGAGGCGAGGCAAGGCTAGGTTGCGGACGAGGCAAGGCAAGGCTAAGCTCCGGGCAAGGCGAGGCGAGGCTAGGCTCCGGGCGAGGCAAGGCGAGGCGAGGCAAGGCTAGGCTCCGGCCGAGGTGAGGCAAGGGAAGGCTAGGCTCTGTGCGAGGCGAGGCGAGGCGAGGCAAGGCTAGGCTCCGGGCGAGGCGAGGCGAGGCAAGGCTAGGCGAGGCTAGGCTCCGGGAGAAGCGTGGCAAGGCTAGGGTCCGGGCGAGGCGAGGCGATGCAAGGCTAGGCTCCGGGCAAGGTGAGGCGAGTCTAGGGTCCGGGCGAGGCAAGACTAGGCTCCGGGCGAGGCGAGGCGAGGCAAGGCTAGTCTCCGGGAGAGGCGAGGTGAGGCAAGGCTAGGCTCCGGGCGAGGCAAGGCTAGGTTCCGGGCGAGACGAGGCGAGGCAAGGCTAGGCTCCGGACGAGGCGAGGCGAGGCAAGGCTAGGTTCCGGGAGAGGCAAGGCGAGGCAAGGCTAGGTTGCCGACGAGGCAAGGCAAGGCTAAGCTCCGGGCGAGGCGAGGCGAGGCAAAGCTAGGCTCCGGGCAAGGTGAGGCGAGGCAAGGCTAGGCTCCGGGAGAGGCGAGGCGAGGCGAGGCAAGGCTAGGATCTGGGCGAGGCGAGGCGAGGCAAGGCTAGGCTCCGGGAGAGGTGAGGCGAGGCAAGGCTAGGCTCCAGGAGAGGGGAGGCGAGGCAAGGCTAGGCTCCGGGAGAGGCGAGGCAAGGCTAGGCTCCGGGAGAGGTGAGGCGAGGCAAGGCTAGGCTCCGGCTGAGGCGAGGCGAGGCAAGCCTAGGCTCCGGGAGAGGCGAGGCGAGGCAAGGCTAGGTTGCGGACGAGGCAAGGCAAGGCTAAGCTCCGGGCGAGGCGAGGCGAGGCAAGGCTTGGCTCCGGGAGAGGCGAGGCGAGGCAAGGCTAGGCTCCGGGTGAGGCGAGGCAAGGCTAGGCTCCGGGAGAGGTGAGGCGAGGCAAGGCTAGGCTCCGGGAGTGGTGAGGCAAGGCAAGGCTAGGCTCCGGCTGACGCGAGGCGAGGCGACGCTAGGCTCCGGACGAGGCGAGGCAAGGCTAGGCTCCGGCCGAGGTGAGGCAAGGGAAGGCTAGGCTCTGTGCGAGGCGAGGCGAGGCGAGGCAAGGCTAGGCTCCGGGCGAGGCGAGGCGAGGCAAGGCTAGGCTCCGGGTGAGGCGAGGCAAGGCTAGGCTCCGGGAGAGGTGAGGCGAGGCAAGGCTAGGCTCCGCGAGAGGCGAGGCGTGGCAAGGCTAGGCTCCGGGCAAGGTGAGGCGAGGCTAGGGTCCGGGCGAGGCAAGGCTTGGCTCTGGGCGAGGCGAGGCAAGGCTGGGCTCCGGGCGAGGCGAGGCGAGACAAGGCTAGGGTCCGGGCGAGGCAAGGCTAGGCTCTGGGTGAGGCGAGGCGAGGCGAGGCAAGGCTAGGATCTGGGCGAGGCGAGGCGAGGCAAGGCTAGGCTCCGGGAGAGGTGAGGCGAGGCAAGGCTAGGCTCCAGGAGAGGGGAGGCGAGGCAAGGCTAGGCTCCGGGAGAGGCGAGGCAAGGCTAGGCTCCGGGAGAGGTGAGGCGAGGCAAGGCTAGGCTCCGCGAGAGGCGAGGCGTGGCAAGGCTAGGCTCCGGGCAAGGTGAGGTGAGGCTAGGGTCCGGGCGAGGCAAGGCTAGGCTCTGGGCGAGGCGAGGCAAGGCTAGGCTCCGGGCGAGGCGAGGCGAGACAAGGCTAGGGTCCGGGCGAGGCAAGGCTAGGCTCTGGGTGAGGCGAGCGAGGCGAGGCAAGGCTAGGATCCGGGAGAGGTGAGGCGAGGCAAGGCTAGGCTCCGGGAGTGGTGAGGCAAGGCAAGGCTAGGCTCCGGCTGACGCGAGGCGAGGCGACGCAAGGCTCCGGACGAGGCGAGGCAAGGCAAGGCTAGGTTCCGGGCGAGACGAGGCGAGGCAAGGCTAGGCTCCTGGAGAGGCGAGACGAGGCGAGGCTAGGGTCCGGGCGAGGCATGGCTAGGCTCCGGGAGAGGCGAGGCGAGGCGAGGCAAGGCTAGGATCTGGGCGAGGCGAGGCGAGGCAAGGCTAGGCTCCGGGAGAGGTGAGGCGAGGCAAGGCTAGGCTCCAGGAGAGGGGAGGCGAGGCAAGGCTAGGCTCCGGGAGAGGCGAGGCAAGGCTAGGCTCCGGGAGAGGTGAGGCGAGGCAAGGCTAGGCTCCGCGAGAGGCGAGGCGTGGCAAGGCTAGGCTCCGGGCAAGGTGAGGTGTGGCTAGGGTCCGGGCGAGGCAAGGCTAGGCTCTGGGCGAGGCGAGGCAAGGCTAGGCTCCGGGCGAGGCGAGGCGAGACAAGGCTAGGGTCCGGGCGAGGCAAGGCTAGGCTCTGGGTGAGGCGAGCGAGGCGAGGCAAGGCTAGGATCCGGGAGAGGTGAGGCGAGGCAAGGCTAGGCTCCGGGAGTGGTGAGGCAAGGCAAGGCTAGGCTCCGGCTGACGCGAGGCGAGGCGACGCAAGGCTCCGGACGAGGCGAGGCAAGGCAAGGCTAGGTTCCGGGCGAGACGAGGCGAGGCAAGGCTAGGCTCCTGGAGAGGCGAGACGAGGCGAGGCTAGGGTCCGGGCGAGGCATGGCTAGGCTCTGGGTGAGGCGAGGCGAGGCGAGGCAAGGCTAGGATCCGGGCGAGGCAAGGCTAGGATCCGGGCGAGGCGAGGCGAGGCAAGGCTTGGCACCGGGAGAGGTGAGGCGAGGCAAGGCTAGGTTGCGGACGAGGCAAGGCAAGGCTAAGCTCCGGGCAAGGCGAGGCGAGGCTAGGCTCCGGGCGAGGCAAGGCGAGGCGAGGCAAGGCTAGGCTCCGGCCGAGGTGAGGCAAGGGAAGGCTAGGCTCTGTGCGAGGCGAGGCGAGGCGAGGCAAGGCTAGGCTCCGGGCGAGGCGAGGCGAGGCAAGGCTAGGCGAGGCTAGGCTCCGGGAGAAGCGTGGCAAGGCTAGGGTCCGGGCGAGGCGAGGCGATGCAAGGCTAGGCTCCGGGCAAGGTGAGGCGAGTCTAGGGTCCGGGCGAGGCAAGACTAGGCTCCGGGCGAGGCGAGGCGAGGCAAGGCTAGTCTCCGGGAGAGGCGAGGTGAGGCAAGGCTAGGCTCCGGGCGAGGCAAGGCTAGGTTCCGGGCGAGACGAGGCGAGGCAAGGCTAGGCTCCGGACGAGGCGAGGCGAGGCAAGGCTAGGTTCCGGGAGAGGCAAGGCGAGGCAAGGCTAGGTTGCCGACGAGGCAAGGCAAGGCTAAGCTCCGGGCGAGGCGAGGCGAGGCAAAGCTAGGCTCCGGGCAAGGTGAGGCGAGGCAAGGCTAGGCTCCGGGAGAGGCGAGGCGAGGCGAGGCAAGGCTAGGATCTGGGCGAGGCGAGGCGAGGCAAGGCTAGGCTCCGGGAGAGGTGAGGCGAGGCAAGGCTAGGCTCCAGGAGAGGGGAGGCGAGGCAAGGCTAAGCTCCGGGCGAGGCGAGTCGAGGCAAGGCTAGGCTCTGGCCGAGTTGAGGCAAGGGTAGGCTCTGGTCGAGGCGAGGCGAGGCGAGGCAAGGCAAGGTTCTGGGCGAGGCGAGGCAAGGCTATGCTCCGGGCGAGGCGAGGCGATGCGAGGCTAGGGTCCGGGAGAGGCGAGGCGAGGCTAGGCTCCAGGCGAGGCGAGGCGAGGCGAGGCTAGGCTCCGGGAGAGGCGAGGCTATGCTCCAGCTGAGGCGAGGCGAGGCTAGGCTCCGGGCGAGGCGAGGCGAGGCAAGGCTAGGCTCCAGGCGAGGCGAGTCGAGGCGAAGCTATTCTCCGGGAGAGGCGAGGCGAGGCAAGGCTAGGCTCCAGGCGAGGCGAGGCGAGGCAAGGCTAGGCACGGAGCAAGGCGAGACGAGGCTAGGCTCCGGGCGAGGCGAGGCGAGGCTAGGCTCCGGGCGAGGCGAGGCGAGGCAAGGCTAAGCTCCGGGCGAGGCGAGTCGAGGCGAAGCTATTCTCCGGGAGAGGCGAGTCGAGGCAAGGCCAGGCTCCAGGCGAGGCGAGGCGAGGCAAGGCTAGGCACGGAGCAAGGCGAGACGAGGCTAGGCTCCGGGCGAGGCGAGGCGAGGCTAGGCTCCGGGCGAGGCGAGGCGAGGCAAGTCTAGGCTCTGGCCGAGGCGAGGCAAGGGTAGGCTCTGGTCGAAGCGAGGCGAGGCTAGGCGAGGCTAGGCTCCAGGAGAGGCGAGGCGAGGCTAGGCGAGGATGGCTCCGGGAGAGGCGAGGCGAGGCTAGGTTCCCGGCGAGACGAGGCGAGGCAAAGCGAGGCTCTGGCCGAGGCGAGGCGAGGCGAGGCGAGGCTAGGCTCCGGGCAAGGCGAGGCGAGGCTAGGCTCCGGGTGAGGAGAGGCGAGGCAAGGCTAGGCTCCGGGTGAGGCAGGGCGAGGCGAGGTGAGGCAAGGCTAGGCTCCGGGTGAGGTGAGGCGAGGTGAGGCGAGGTAAGGCTAGGCTCCGGCCGAGGCGGGCAGAGGCGAGGCAAGGCTAGGCTCCGGCCGAGGCGGGGTGAGGCGAGGCGAGGCAAGGCAAGGCTAGGCTCAGGCCGAGGCGAGGCGAGGCAAGTCTAGGCTCCGGGCGAGGCGAGGCTAGGTTCTGGGCGAGGCGAGGCAAGGCTATGCTCCGGGCGAGGCGAGGCGAGGCAAGGCTAGGCTCCGGGCGAGGCGAGGCTAGGCAAGGCTAGGCTCTGGCCGGGGCGAGGCAAGGGTTGGCTCTGGTCGAGGCGAGGCGAGGCTAGGCGAGGCTAGGCTCCGGGAGAGGCGAGGCGAGGCTAGGCTACAGGCGAGGCGAGGCGAGGCGAGGCTAGGCTCCGGGAGAGGCGAGGCTATGCTCCGGCTGAGGCGAGGCGAGGCTAGGCTCCGGGCGAGGCGAGGCGAGGCAAGGCTAGGCTCCAGGCGAGGCGAGTCGAGGCGAGGCTATTCTCCGGGAGAGGCGAGGCGAGGCAAGGCTAGACTCCGGGCGAGGCGAGGCGAGGCAAGGCTAGGCTCCGGGCGAGGCGAGTCGAGGCGAGGCTATTCTCCGGGAGAGGCGAGGCGAGGCAAGGCTAGGCTCCGGGCGAGGCGAGGCGTGGCAAGGCTAGGCTCCGGGCGAGGCGAGTCGAGGCGAGGCTATTCTCCGGGAGAGGCGAGGCTATGCTCCGGCTGAGGCGAGGCGAGGCTAGGCTCCGGGCGAGGCGAGGCGAGGCAAGGCTAAGCTCCAGGCGAGGCGAGTCGAGGCGAAGCTATTCTCCGGGAGAGGCGAGGCGAGGCAAGGCTAGGCTCCAGGCGAGGCGAGGCGAGGCAAGGCTAGGCACGGAGCAAGGCGAGACGAGGCTAGGCTCCGGGCGAGGCGAGGCGAGGCTAGGCTCCGGGCGAGGCGAGGCGAGGCAAGGCTAAGCTCCGGGCGAGGCGAGTCGAGGCGAAGCTATTCTCCGGGAGAGGCGAGGTGAGGCAAGGCTAGGCTCCAGGCGAGGCGAGGCGAGGCAAGGCTAGGCACGGAGCAAGGCGAGACGAGGCTAGGCTCCGGGCGAGGCGAGGCGAGGCTAGGCTCCGGGCGAGGCGAGGCGAGGCAAGTCTAGGCTCTGGCCGAGGCGAGGCAAGGGTAGGCTCTGGTCGAAGCGAGGCGAGGCTAGGCGAGGCTAGGCTCCAGGAGAGGCGAGGCGAGGCTAGGCGAGGATGGCTCCGGGAGAGGCGAGGCGAGGCTAGGTTCCCGGCGAGACGAGGCGAGGCAAAGCGAGGCTCTGGCCGAGGCGAGGCGAGGCGAGGCGAGGCTAGGCTCCGGGCAAGGCGAGGCGAGGCTAGGCTCCGGGTGAGGAGAGGCGAGGCAAGGCTAGGCTCCGGGTGAGGCAGGTCGAGGCGAGGTGAGGCAAGGCTAGGCTCCGGGTGAGGTGAGGCGAGGTGAGGCGAGGTAAGGCTAGGCTCCGGCCGAGGCGGGCAGAGGCGAGGCAAGGCTAGGCTCCGGCCGAGGCGGGCAGAGGCGAGGCAAGGCTAGGCTCCGGCCGAGGCGGGGTGAGGCGAGGCGAGGCAAGGCAAGGCTAGGCTCAGGCCGAGGCGAGGCGATGCAAGGCTAGGCTCCGGGCGAGGCGAGGCTAGGCTCAGGGCAAGGTGAGGCGAGGCGGGGCTAGGCTCCGGGTGAGGCGTGGCGAGGTGAGGTGAGGCAAGGCCAGGCTCCGGGTGAGGTGAGGCGAGGTGAGGCGAAGTAAGGCTAGGCTCCGGCCGAGGCGGGGCGAGGCGAGGCAAGGCTAGGCTCCGGCCGAGGCGGGGAGAGGCGAGGCGAGGCAAGGCAAGGCTAGGCTCAGGCCAAGGCGAGGCGAGGCAAGGCTAGGCTCCGGGCGAGGCGAGGCTAGGCTCCGGGCAAGGTGAGGCGAGGCGAGGCTAGGCTCCGGGTGAGGCGGGGCGAGGCGAGGTGAGGCAAGGCCAGGCTCCGGGCGAGGCTAAGCTCCGGGCGAGGCTAGGCTCCGGGCGAGGCGAGGCTAGGCTCCCGGCGAGGCGAGGCGAGGCGAGGCTAGTCTCCGGGCGAGGCGAGGCGTGGTGAGGCTAAGCTCCGGGCGAGGCTAGGCTCCGGGCGAGGCGAGGCTAGGCTGCGGGCGAGGCGAGGAGTGGTGAGGCTAGGCTCCGGGCGAGGCGAGGCGAGGCAAGGCTAGGCTCTGGGCAAGGTGAGGCGAGGCAAGGCTAGGCTCCGGGCAAGGTGAGGCGAGGGTAGGCTCCGGCCGAGGTGAGGCAAGGCAAGGCAAGGCTAGGCTCCGGGCGAGGCGAGGCGAGACAAGGCAAGGCTAGGCTCCGGGCAAGGTGAGGCGAGGCAAGGCTAGGCTCCGGGTAAGGTGAGGCGAGGTGAGGTGAGGCGAGGCGAGGCTAGGCTCCGGGCAAGGTGAGGCGAGGCAAGGCTAGGCTCCGGGCAAGGTGAGGCAAGGCTAGGCTCCGGCCGAGGTGAGGCAAGGGAAGGCTAGGCTCTGGGCAAGGAGAGGCGAGGCGAGGCAAGGCTAGGCGAGGCTAGGCTCCGGGAGAAGCGTGGCAAGGCTAGGGTCCGGGTGAGGCGAGGCTAGGCTCTGGGCGAGGCTAGGCTCAGGGAGAGGCGAGGCGAGGCAAGGCTAGGCTCTGGGAGAGGCGAGGCGAGGCGAGGCTAGGGTCCGGGCGAGGCAAGGCTAGGCTCTGGGTGAGGCGAGGCAAGGCGAGGCAAGGCTAGGCTCTGGGCGAGGCGAGGCGAGGCAAGGCTAGGCTCCGGTAGAGGTGAGGCGAGGCAAGGCTAGGCTCCGCGAGAGGCGAGGCGAGGCAAGGCTAGGCTCCGGGCAAGGTGAGGCGAGGCTAGGGTCCGGGCGAGGCAAGGCTAGGCTCTGGGCGAGGCGAGGCAAGGCTAGGCTCCGGGCGAGGCGAGGCGAGGCAAGTCTAGGCTCCGGGAAAGGCGAGGCGAGGCAAGGCTAGGTTCCGGGCGAGGCGAGGCTAGGCTCCGGGCAAGGTGAGGCGAGGCTAGGGTCCGGGCGAGGCAAGGCTAGGCTCTGGGCGAGGCTCCGGGCGAGGCTAGGCTCCGGGAGAAGCGTGGCAAGGCTAGGGTCTGGGTGAGGTGAGGCAAGGCAAGGCTATGCTCCGGCTGAGGCGAGGCGAGGCGAGGCTAGGCTCCGGGCAAGGTGAGGCGAGGCTAGGCTCCGGCCGATGTGAGGCGAGGCAAGGCTAGGCTCCGGGAGAGGTGAGGCAAGGCAAGGCTAGGCTCCGGCTGAGGCGAGGCGAGGCGAGGCTAGGCTCCGGGCGAGGCGAGGCGAGGCTAGGGTCCGGGCGAGGCAAGGCTAGGCTCCGTGCGAGGCGAGGCGAGGCTAGGGTCCGGGCGAAGCGAGGCCTGGCAAGGCTAGGCTCCAGGCGAGGTGAGGCGAGGCGAGGCAAGGCTAGGCTCCGGCTGAGGCGAGGCGAGGCAAGCCTAGGCTCCGGGAGAGGCGAGGCGAGGCAAGGCTAGGCTCCGGGCGAGGCAAGGCGAGGCGAGGCAAGTCTAGGCACCGGGCGAGGCGAGGCGAGGCAAGGCTAGGCTCTGGCCGAGGTGAGGCAAGGGTAGGCTCTGGTCGAGGCGAGGCGAGGCGAGGCAAGGCTAGGCTGCGGGCGAGGCGAGGCGAGGCAAGGCTAGGCTCCGGGAGAGGCGAGGCAAGGCAAGGCGAGGCTCCGGCTGAGGCGAGGCGAGGCAAGGCTAGGCTCCGGGCGAGGAGAGGCGAGGCGAGGCAAGTCTAGGCTCCGGGCAAGGTGAGGCAAGGCAAAGCTAGGCTCCGGCAGAGGCGAGGTGAGGCTAGGCTCTGGGAGAGGCGAGGCGAGGCGAGGCTAGGGTCCGGGCAAGGTGAGGTGAGGCTAGGCTCCGGCCGAGGTGAGGCGAGGCAAGGCTAGGCTCCGGGAGAGGTGAGGCAAGGCAAGGCTAGGCTCCGGCTGAGGCGAGGCGAGGCGAGGCTAGGCTCCGGGCGAGGCGAGGCAAGGCAAGGCTAGGTTCCGGGCGAGACGAGGCGAGGCAAGGCTAGGCTCTGGGAGAGGCGAGGTGAGGCGAGGCTAGGGTCCGGGCGAGGCAAAGCTAGGCTCTGGGTGAGGCGAGGCGAGGCGAGGCAAGGCTATGCTCCGGCGAGGCGAGGCGAGGCAAGGCTAGGCTCCGCGAGAGGCGAGGCGAGGCAAGGCTAGGCTCCGCGAGAGGCGACGCGAGGCAAGGCTAGGCTCCGGGCAAGGTGAGGCGAGGCTAGGGTCCGGGCGAGGCAAGGCTAGGCTCTGGGCGAGGCGAGGCAAGGCTAGGCTCCGGGCGAGGCGAGGCGAGGCAAGGCTAGGCTCCGGGAGAGGCGAGGCGAGGCAAGGCTAAGCTCTGGGCGAGGCAAGGCTAGGCTCCGGGCGAGGCGAGGCAAGGCAAGGCTAGGTTCCGGGCGAGACGAGGCGAGGCTAGGCTAGGCTCCGGGCGAGGCAAGGCTAGGCTCTGGTCGAGGCGAGGCGAGGCGAGGCAAGGCTAGGCTCCGGCTGAGGCGAGACGAGGCAAGGCTAGGCTCCGGGAGAGGCGAGGCGAGGCAAGGCTAGGCTCTGGCTGAGACGAGGCGAGGCAAGGGTAGGCTCTGGTCGAGGCGAGGCGAGGCGAGGCAAGGCTAGGCTCCAGCTGAGGTGAGGCGAGGCAAGGCTAGGCTCCGGGCGAGGCAAGGCGAGGCGAGGCAAGTCTAGGCTCCGGGCGAGGCGAGGCGAGGCAAGGCTAGGCTCTGGCCAAGGTGAGGCAAGGGTAGGCTCTGGTCGAGGCGAGGCGAGGCGAGGCAAGGCTAGGCTCCGGGAGAGGCGAGGCGAGGCAAGGCGAGGCTACGGCTGAGGCGAGGCGAGGCAAGGCTAGGCTCCGGGCGAGGAGAGGCGAGGCGAGGCAAGTCTAGGCTCCGGGCAAGGTGAGGCAAGGCAAGGCTAGGCTCCGGCTGAGGCGAGGTGAGTCTAGGCTCTGGGAGAGGCGAGGCGAGGCGAGGCTAGGGTCCGGGCAAGTTGAGGCGAGGCTAGGCTCCGGCCGAGGTGAGGCGAGGCAAGGCTAGTCTCCGGGAGAGGTGAGGCAAGGCAAGGCTAGGCTCCGGCTGAGGCGAGGCGAGGCGAGGCTAGGCTCCGGGCGAGGCGAGGGAAGGCAAGGCTAGGTTCCGGGCGAGACGAGGCGAGGCAAGGCTAGGCTCTGGGTGAGGCGAGGCAAGGCGAGGCAAGGCTAGGCTCTGGGCGAGGCGAGGCGAGGCAAGGCTAGGCTCCGGTAGAGGTGAGGCGAGGCAAGGCTAGGCTCCGTGAGAGGCGAGGCGAGGCAAGGCTAGGCTCCGGGCAAGGTGAGGCGAGGCTAGGGTCCGGGCGAGGCAAGGCTAGGCTCTGGGCGAGGCGAGGCAAGGCTAGGCTCCGGGCGAGGCGAGGCGAGGCAAGTCTAGGCTCCGGGAGAGGCGAGGCGAGGCAAGGCTAGGTTCCGGGCGAGGCGAGGCAAGGCAAGGCTAGGTTCCGGGCGAGGCAAGGCTAGGCTCCAGGCAAGGTGAGGCGAGGCTAGGGTCCGGGCGAGGCAAGGCTAGGCTCTGGGCGAGGCTCCGGGCGAGGCTAGGCTCCGGGAGAAGCGTGGCAAGGCTAGGGTCCGGGTGAGGTGAGGCAAGGCAAGGCTAGGCTCCGGCTGAGGCGAGGCGAGGCGAGGCTAGGCTCCGGGCAAGGTGAGGCGAGGCTAGGCTCCGGCCGATGTAAGGCGAGGCAAGGCTAGGCTCCGGGAGAGGTGAGGCAAGGCAAGGCTAGGCTCCGGCTGAGGCGAGGCGAGGCGAGGCTAGGCTCCGGGCGAGGTGAGGCGAGGCTAGGGTCCGGGCGAGGCAAGGCTAGGCTCCGTGCGAGGCGAGGCGAGGCTAGGGTCCGGGCGAGGAGAGGTGAGGCAAGGCTAGGCTCTGGCCGAGGCGAGGCAAGGGTAGGCTCTGGTCGAGGCGAGGCGAGGCTAGGCTCCGGGCGAAGCGAGGCCTGGCAAGGCTAGGCTCCAGGCGAGGTGAGGCGAGGCGAGGCAAGGCTAGGCTCCGGCTGAGGCGAGGCGAGGCAAGCCTAGGCTCCGGGAGAGGCGAGGCGAGGCAAGGCTAGGTTGCGGACGAGGCAAGGCAAGGCTAAGCTCCGGGCGAGGCGAGGCGAGGCAAGGCTTGGCTCCGGGAGAGGCGAGGCGAGGCAAGGCTAGGCTCCGGGTGAGGCGAGGCAAGGCTAGGCTCCGGGAGAGGTGAGGCGAGGCAAGGCTAGGCTCCGGGAGTGGTGAGGCAAGGCAAGGCTAGGCTCCGGCTGACGCGAGGCGAGGCGACGCTAGGCTCCGGACGAGGCGAGGCAAGGCTAGGCTCCGGCCGAGGTGAGGCAAGGGAAGGCTAGGCTCTGTGCGAGGCGAGGCGAGGCGAGGCAAGGCTAGGCTCCGGGCGAGGCGAGGCGAGGCAAGGCTAGGCTCCGGGTGAGGCGAGGCAAGGCTAGGCTCCGGGAGAGGTGAGGCGAGGCAAGGCTAGGCTCCGCGAGAGGCGAGGCGTGGCAAGGCTAGGCTCCGGGCAAGGTGAGGCGAGGCTAGGGTCCGGGCGAGGCAAGGCTTGGCTCTGGGCGAGGCGAGGCAAGGCTGGGCTCCGGGCGAGGCGAGGCGAGACAAGGCTAGGGTCCGGGCGAGGCAAGGCTAGGCTCTGGGTGAGGCGAGGCGAGGCGAGGCAAGGCTAGGATCTGGGCGAGGCGAGGCGAGGCAAGGCTAGGCTCCGGGAGAGGTGAGGCGAGGCAAGGCTAGGCTCCAGGAGAGGGGAGGCGAGGCAAGGCTAGGCTCCGGGAGAGGCGAGGCAAGGCTAGGCTCCGGGAGAGGTGAGGCGAGGCAAGGCTAGGCTCCGCGAGAGGCGAGGCGTGGCAAGGCTAGGCTCCGGGCAAGGTGAGGTGAGGCTAGGGTCCGGGCGAGGCAAGGCTAGGCTCTGGGCGAGGCGAGGCAAGGCTAGGCTCCGGGCGAGGCGAGGCGAGACAAGGCTAGGGTCCGGGCGAGGCAAGGCTAGGCTCTGGGTGAGGCGAGCGAGGCGAGGCAAGGCTAGGATCCGGGAGAGGTGAGGCGAGGCAAGGCTAGGCTCCGGGAGTGGTGAGGCAAGGCAAGGCTAGGCTCCGGCTGACGCGAGGCGAGGCGACGCAAGGCTCCGGACGAGGCGAGGCAAGGCAAGGCTAGGTTCCGGGCGAGACGAGGCGAGGCAAGGCTAGGCTCCTGGAGAGGCGAGACGAGGCGAGGCTAGGGTCCGGGCGAGGCATGGCTAGGCTCCGGGAGAGGCGAGGCGAGGCGAGGCAAGGCTAGGATCTGGGCGAGGCGAGGCGAGGCAAGGCTAGGCTCCGGGAGAGGTGAGGCGAGGCAAGGCTAGGCTCCAGGAGAGGGGAGGCGAGGCAAGGCTAGGCTCCGGGAGAGGCGAGGCAAGGCTAGGCTCCGGGAGAGGTGAGGCGAGGCAAGGCTAGGCTCCGCGAGAGGCGAGGCGTGGCAAGGCTAGGCTCCGGGCAAGGTGAGGTGTGGCTAGGGTCCGGGCGAGGCAAGGCTAGGCTCTGGGCGAGGCGAGGCAAGGCTAGGCTCCGGGCGAGGCGAGGCGAGACAAGGCTAGGGTCCGGGCGAGGCAAGGCTAGGCTCTGGGTGAGGCGAGCGAGGCGAGGCAAGGCTAGGATCCGGGAGAGGTGAGGCGAGGCAAGGCTAGGCTCCGGGAGTGGTGAGGCAAGGCAAGGCTAGGCTCCGGCTGACGCGAGGCGAGGCGACGCAAGGCTCCGGACGAGGCGAGGCAAGGCAAGGCTAGGTTCCGGGCGAGACGAGGCGAGGCAAGGCTAGGCTCCTGGAGAGGCGAGACGAGGCGAGGCTAGGGTCCGGGCGAGGCATGGCTAGGCTCTGGGTGAGGCGAGGCGAGGCGAGGCAAGGCTAGGATCCGGGCGAGGCAAGGCTAGGATCCGGGCGAGGCGAGGCGAGGCAAGGCTTGGCACCGGGAGAGGTGAGGCGAGGCAAGGCTAGGTTGCGGACGAGGCAAGGCAAGGCTAAGCTCCGGGCAAGGCGAGGCGAGGCTAGGCTCCGGGCGAGGCAAGGCGAGGCGAGGCAAGGCTAGGCTCCGGCCGAGGTGAGGCAAGGGAAGGCTAGGCTCTGTGCGAGGCGAGGCGAGGCGAGGCAAGGCTAGGCTCCGGGCGAGGCGAGGCGAGGCAAGGCTAGGCGAGGCTAGGCTCCGGGAGAAGCGTGGCAAGGCTAGGGTCCGGGCGAGGCGAGGCGATGCAAGGCTAGGCTCCGGGCAAGGTGAGGCGAGTCTAGGGTCCGGGCGAGGCAAGACTAGGCTCCGGGCGAGGCGAGGCGAGGCAAGGCTAGTCTCCGGGAGAGGCGAGGTGAGGCAAGGCTAGGCTCCGGGCGAGGCAAGGCTAGGTTCCGGGCGAGACGAGGCGAGGCAAGGCTAGGCTCCGGACGAGGCGAGGCGAGGCAAGGCTAGGTTCCGGGAGAGGCAAGGCGAGGCAAGGCTAGGTTGCCGACGAGGCAAGGCAAGGCTAAGCTCCGGGCGAGGCGAGGCGAGGCAAAGCTAGGCTCCGGGCAAGGTGAGGCGAGGCAAGGCTAGGCTCCGGGAGAGGCGAGGCGAGGCGAGGCAAGGCTAGGATCTGGGCGAGGCGAGGCGAGGCAAGGCTAGGCTCCGGGAGAGGTGAGGCGAGGCAAGGCTAGGCTCCAGGAGAGGGGAGGCGAGGCAAGGCTAGGCTCCGGGAGAGGCGAGGCAAGGCTAGGCTCCGGGAGAGGTGAGGCGAGGCAAGGCTAGGCTCCGGCTGAGGCGAGGCGAGGCAAGCCTAGGCTCCGGGAGAGGCGAGGCGAGGCAAGGCTAGGTTGCGGACGAGGCAAGGCAAGGCTAAGCTCCGGGCGAGGCGAGGCGAGGCAAGGCTTGGCTCCGGGAGAGGCGAGGCGAGGCAAGGCTAGGCTCCGGGTGAGGCGAGGCAAGGCTAGGCTCCGGGAGAGGTGAGGCGAGGCAAGGCTAGGCTCCGGGAGTGGTGAGGCAAGGCAAGGCTAGGCTCCGGCTGACGCGAGGCGAGGCGACGCTAGGCTCCGGACGAGGCGAGGCAAGGCTAGGCTCCGGCCGAGGTGAGGCAAGGGAAGGCTAGGCTCTGTGCGAGGCGAGGCGAGGCGAGGCAAGGCTAGGCTCCGGGCGAGGCGAGGCGAGGCAAGGCTAGGCTCCGGGTGAGGCGAGGCAAGGCTAGGCTCCGGGAGAGGTGAGGCGAGGCAAGGCTAGGCTCCGCGAGAGGCGAGGCGTGGCAAGGCTAGGCTCCGGGCAAGGTGAGGCGAGGCTAGGGTCCGGGCGAGGCAAGGCTTGGCTCTGGGCGAGGCGAGGCAAGGCTGGGCTCCGGGCGAGGCGAGGCGAGACAAGGCTAGGGTCCGGGCGAGGCAAGGCTAGGCTCTGGGTGAGGCGAGGCGAGGCGAGGCAAGGCTAGGATCTGGGCGAGGCGAGGCGAGGCAAGGCTAGGCTCCGGGAGAGGTGAGGCGAGGCAAGGCTAGGCTCCAGGAGAGGGGAGGCGAGGCAAGGCTAGGCTCCGGGAGAGGCGAGGCAAGGCTAGGCTCCGGGAGAGGTGAGGCGAGGCAAGGCTAGGCTCCGCGAGAGGCGAGGCGTGGCAAGGCTAGGCTCCGGGCAAGGTGAGGTGAGGCTAGGGTCCGGGCGAGGCAAGGCTAGGCTCTGGGCGAGGCGAGGCAAGGCTAGGCTCCGGGCGAGGCGAGGCGAGACAAGGCTAGGGTCCGGGCGAGGCAAGGCTAGGCTCTGGGTGAGGCGAGCGAGGCGAGGCAAGGCTAGGATCCGGGAGAGGTGAGGCGAGGCAAGGCTAGGCTCCGGGAGTGGTGAGGCAAGGCAAGGCTAGGCTCCGGCTGACGCGAGGCGAGGCGACGCAAGGCTCCGGACGAGGCGAGGCAAGGCAAGGCTAGGTTCCGGGCGAGACGAGGCGAGGCAAGGCTAGGCTCCTGGAGAGGCGAGACGAGGCGAGGCTAGGGTCCGGGCGAGGCATGGCTAGGCTCCGGGAGAGGCGAGGCGAGGCGAGGCAAGGCTAGGATCTGGGCGAGGCGAGGCGAGGCAAGGCTAGGCTCCGGGAGAGGTGAGGCGAGGCAAGGCTAGGCTCCAGGAGAGGGGAGGCGAGGCAAGGCTAGGCTCCGGGAGAGGCGAGGCAAGGCTAGGCTCCGGGAGAGGTGAGGCGAGGCAAGGCTAGGCTCCGCGAGAGGCGAGGCGTGGCAAGGCTAGGCTCCGGGCAAGGTGAGGTGTGGCTAGGGTCCGGGCGAGGCAAGGCTAGGCTCTGGGCGAGGCGAGGCAAGGCTAGGCTCCGGGCGAGGCGAGGCGAGACAAGGCTAGGGTCCGGGCGAGGCAAGGCTAGGCTCTGGGTGAGGCGAGCGAGGCGAGGCAAGGCTAGGATCCGGGAGAGGTGAGGCGAGGCAAGGCTAGGCTCCGGGAGTGGTGAGGCAAGGCAAGGCTAGGCTCCGGCTGACGCGAGGCGAGGCGACGCAAGGCTCC